>NC_090647.1:299862852-300162852 GCF_040937935.1 Hyperolius riggenbachi
GAAATTGGATTATTAGTGGCCACCTTACAAGAGAAATCACTGGAAAGTTGAAAGAGGAAAAAATAGATCCATTCGCTGTATCTCACAAGAACAACTTTTTCGTTTGTACCCTTAATCTGTTTGGTAGCCAACTAGTTAACTTCCCATTTTAGCAGCAAATTTAATAAAAGAACTAAAAAGGAGAAATAATTATTCGAGGCTATAAATCTGATCCAAGCAGAGTCGTCTAAACTGTTCTTCTGTGTCTATGATGTGACTTCTTATTACCTGAGCAGCCCTGGATTTGCTGCAGAAGTGCGGGTGATGCAGAGAGTGCTTGGGTCACTTGGCACTTTACCTGCCATGTAATTAGCATGGCAGAGCAAATATTAAAGCAGTTTTGGTGTTAATAATGGGAAAAGGAGCGTGAAACTTACTTTCTCTCAACGTGCAAGCTTTTGCAGCGCCATGAATTTAATCTAAATCATTTTAAGCTGTGATTTTAGTGGGCAGACATGAAATCCATATGCTTTATTCAATGAGGCAAGGAACAAAGTGCAGCAGCCCAAGGCAGCCAATCAGATTCCCCGGTTAACCGTTCAGAGAAACGGTACCAGTTTACTGAACTCTGATTGACTGCTATAAGTTACTTCACTTTGCACATCATCGCTGATTGCCCTCTAGACTTCCCTATTATTCCAGGCTGATTGTGCAGACTGTCTGTGTGACGATTTATCCAGTACATTATTCCCACCGTTATTTATATTGTCATTATTGTTATGCAAATAGAAAAGTATAAATTTCTATTGGTAAAATGTTCAGGGATGATTCCCTTTTCTTACAGTTTTGCATGAGTTGTGGACTTGGTTAGTTAAACAGAAGCCTCTGTGACACTCTCCCTCTCTGTGTCTCACTCTGATTGAACCCCATTCAGCCTGCTCTCTGTAAGGCCTTTAATTCTTTCACCATAGTTACCATTGGGATCCTGACAAATATGTTCCTTCACAAAGACAAGGCCATATTCTTCACAATGGCCAATCTGGACACTTTTAACCAACTTTTACTGCCTGTCCCCATAACACCATAACAGCTAGTTTTTCTTTTCACTGGCTTCTAACCATCTCTCTAGCTTTTCATGTCTACAAATTAGGAGAACGGTAAAAGGAAAGCAGGAAATGCTGAAAATGACAGTAAAAGGAGAAGTAACTTACCTTATTTTTACACTCAGTGCTAGAATAGTAGCTTTCCTAGAAGAAATAAAATGACAAATAGATGATTTACATCCACAGGCTACAGCATAGCAACTTCAGCCAACAAGAACTCAGCACTTGTGCAGAATAAGCCCAATATGGCAGAACTCTAGAGAACTAGTTACGACACTCAGGAAGCAACAAATTCACCTGAAAAACAAATACAGCACTTCATGTGAAACATCTATTGATTTATTTCTATTTATTAAGTAAGATTCTATAATTAGGTCAAAATCTATTATCAGATCAGATGTTATATAAAAACATTATTGTCCCAAGTACCTCTAGTACAATTCTGAATCTATGTAAAAAAGAAAAAAACTTTGCCTCTATTATAACATCCTGATAAAAAAGGTCTTTTACACATTTTATTTTTAGGATATATATATATATATATATATATATATATATATATATATATATATATATATACTCATTATGAGCGAATGACACTGTATTTTAAACTATAAACACTACATCCCCACTAACACATTGAGAAGGATCATTTTAACTTGTCTCTCAGTGGTATGATACAGGAGATGAATTATGTACTGTGAATTTCTATTATATTAAATATTCTGCAAACACACACACACACACACACACACACACACACACACTCTTTTTGTGTGTTAGTGCATACGCTCCTAACCTGATGCTATATCATTCTGAAGGTGTCTGCACACTTGTGTAGCTGGCTGACATGTTCCTTGTTTTCAAACTTTCCACAATAACTGTAGCAAGCTTATGTTTGTTATGTTTGTTTAGGCAGTGCTAATAATCTCTGGTTCATAAGCATACTTTAACTTAGAACTGGTCAAGGGAGTTTTAAATGAATGCATCAGAAGTTTATGAGTGTCTGTCCTATAAAATTACATGTGTTGTAATAGTGATATAGATATGTAATGCTCCTAATGGGGCATTAATTATCAGTTAGTTGTGGTAAATAAACCATCTTGTCAGGGCTAGTGCTAAAATGAAATAATACTATATGAATGAACTTGCTCTCTAATAAACATAGCAAACCCCAAACTGGCTGCCTGCAACCTTCCACCACATTCATTCTGCTATGTATTGCTTTAGACTATCCTATCCTATAAGCAGCACATGAAATGTGTGATCAGGTGTTATCAGCAAAGTAGAAAACTGGAGAATTCAGGTAGGATTACCTCTGTGATTTTAAATTCACCTTGTGACTAGAGACGCGTGTATGTATATATATATATATATATATATATATATATATATGTATATATGTATATATGTATATATATATATATATATATATATATATATATATATATATATATGTATATATATATATATATATATATATATATATATATATATATATATATATATATCCTTACACTATATCAGCTCTAGATACAGTTTTACTATTAATGTCAAATAAAAGTCAAGCACAATCAAAGGCAGCATTATTAAAGTCAAAAGTGCATGGTGTAGCTACATTAATAATGTCAACAGTATAAATAATAGCAATAATATAAATAACAACAACCATATTAATAATACAATAACATTAATAACAATATAGTATAATATTATGCTTCCAGGAAATAACTTACCCTAACCCAGTGGCTGTGATGAGCCTGAGGTTGTAGAATAAAGATAAAGACACATGTGACAGTTGTGCCCTGTAGTAAGTAGTGAGTGCTCCAAGTTAAGGGCAGGGTGGGAAGTTGCTGAGGTGGGATCTGGGTAGAGGTGTGAGGGTCCAGTTTCTATAAGCAGCAATGCTATCATTGTGTGAATGCGCTCAGAATGTACATAAGGGGTGTGATTGTGTGTGTGTGTGCTCAGCTCCCTTTCTGCTCTGTTCAAGGCAGCTGCTCTGCAATTCATACAACTGGTAATTTGCAGTTAGGGCAAAACGTGAACAGAAAAACAATCAGAAATCAGTGCACACAGCCAGGCAGAGAGGGAAACGAGAGAAATGCGCATCACTATATAATTGACTGTGAAAGGCACCAGAATGCAGTTTTATTTCTTAAATAACACCCAGCCTAGTAAATAGTTTGTTGATTTTTTTCTATGCCCTGATAGATGCAGCAGGATTAAAATTTAATTCAAAATAATTAGTTGCGGTTATTGGAGCGCCTTTGTAATTATATTATTTTGATTTAAAGAAGCAGTGGAAGGAGGGGAAAGAGCTCCCAGCGATGGAAATAATGGTTATTCTTCTAGTATTTCAAATACTGTCACTAGCAGCCTCTCCGTTCATTAGATCATCAGGCAAACCCTCATTAGAAAACAGAATATTTCATTTGTGAAGTTTCCAGCAGAGCCAGCAGGGATAAACTATTGGCTGGCATCTCCTATTCACCTGCTGCAAGGGCAGACAGTGCCAGCATCAGCACCAGCCAACACGGCCACAACAACATGTGCATCGCACTGACCTGCACACAACCAATCTATCCATCATCACACCTAACAAGCTGCTTTCTGCCTTTCAGCCTGTTCTCGCTCTAGATCGCAAACGAATTCGGGAGTTGGGACACAACACTGTGCTGCACGTTCTCAGTGATCCGCTATATAGTGCACACCAAACAGGCAGGAAACTTCCAAGAAAACGCCAGGGCAAAAGGGAGAGAATACGATCTCTGCACGTTGTGTTTGCTGCTGCACGCGATCGCTGCACGATCTGCCCTAAACGGCAGCGATTGTCACATGTGGTTGTGTTGTAGTATGAAAGCATGGCATACAGTTGGTGAGCACTGACTCCAATAGAGATCGCGGTGGTTATATAGGCTGCCTGTGATTTGTCCTGCATAGCTCACTCTATGGACTGATCCCCCCAGTTATTGGTCTATAGCTCACTCTATGGACTGATCCCCCCAGGTAATGGGATGTGTGCATGCTGGCTGAGAATGAGTATTATCTAATCCTGTCCCCCCTTAATCTTGTAAAAAACCCAGATGAGATCATACGCAATTATCGTAGCGCCAGAACTAACCCCCCTTTCTTCATTGAATACTCTCAATTAGCGCTGATCAAGTATCATAATAAGAGGAATTAATAATGCATAATTCCAGCCAAACCTGCCCATCTCCTATGCATGATGTCCAATGTAAAATGGCAAGCAGTATTTACAATAATATATTTCTATGTAAACTGCAAAAAGTACACTCCTTACTCCCCCACGTGGTTGTTTGCAAAACAGCATGAATGAAAGTCCTCGACCAATTGGAGGGAGCAGCACAGAGTCAATATGTCGCGGCCAGCCAATTGTAAGGACGCTGGAAGCCAATTGAAAGTGAGGGGGTGAGCCTGGAGTGTCAATCAGAGGAGAGGAAGCCAATTGCGAGGCGGATGGGCTGTGCCGATCGCACGGGCTCTCTCCACAAGGCAGGAGCTGCGTTCTAAAGCACAGAAAGCAAGGAAGTTGCAGCCAGTTAAGGAGTAGGAGCCATGGCTGCAACTGCTCAGTATCTGCCTAGGAATAACACATTGCCTTCCAATCCTCTTATGCATCCGGACTCCGACAGGATGCACCAGGGCACCACCTACAGAGAGGTGCAGAAGATGATGCACCAAGAATACCTGCAAGGCTTAGCCACTAATGCTGGACACCCAATGAGCCTCACTCATCACCAGTGGCTACCCAATCCCACCAGTGACTGGGGCAGCGGGTCTCACCTGGCAGGACAAGCGGACCACAAAGGTGGGGTGCAAAGCAGCAGAGAGGACCTCAGCAGTAGTTTTCACCACCACAGGTCGCACCTGGTCCACCAACAGACTCCTAGCAGCCACGCATGGGCGCAAGGAGGGGGGCACCACCTGTCTCCGATGTCCCCCAGCTCTAACAGCCACCAGCCTCTGCTTTATTCACAGTCCTCGTACACAAATCTGAACAGCATGCTGGGACCCCAGGCAACCTCCTTACACCACAGTATGAGAGACCCCTTGCACGATGACCCTGGAGTACTCGATACTCACGTTGAATCGCCTCCTCAGCATCTCAACCATCATCAGGACCACTCAGATGAAGACGCCCCCAGCTCTGACGACTTGGAACAGTTTGCCAAGCAGTTCAAACAGAGGAGGATCAAGTTGGGCTTTACCCAAGCAGACGTTGGCCTGGCCCTGGGCACTTTGTACGGCAATGTTTTCTCTCAAACAACTATCTGCAGGTTTGAAGCTCTGCAGCTGAGTTTCAAGAACATGTGCAAACTGAAGCCGCTGCTGAACAAATGGCTTGAGGAGACTGACTCAACTACAGGGAGCCCCACGAACCTAGACAAGATAGCAGCCCAGGGCAGGAAAAGAAAGAAGAGGACCTCCATAGAAGTTGGGGTGAAGGGAGCACTAGAGAACCATTTCCTAAAGTGTCCCAAACCTTCAGCGCATGAGATCACCAGCCTGGCAGACAGTCTCCAGTTGGAGAAGGAGGTGGTGAGAGTTTGGTTTTGCAACAGAAGGCAGAAAGAGAAAAGGATGACCCCAGCAGGGGTTCCTCACCCCCCAATGGAGGATGTGTATTCACAAGCAGAGACCCCTCCACTCCATCACACACTGCAGACCTCTGTACAATGACTAAGAAATATATAAAGAGAGGACGTGAGGGTGGGGGATGAAGTAAGTAATTTTGGATTTTACAAAAGAAAATAGTAACAGAACCCTTAGAAAGGGGATGGAGTACTTTTGGCCAGAAGATTAAGACACCACCATAAAATCCCTTTCCCAAATCTGTTTGGTACATCTCAGCTCATCTAATAATCTTGTTTCTTCTTGAAGGTAAAACAGAGGAGATGGGGAGGGGAAATAATTTATTGCTTCAGAATATTGTGGGATAGATTCAGATTATAAGAACTGTGAATATTTTTTATTATTAATGTAAATGATCATTCTGACAAAGTTGTTGGCAGCTTTGAATGGAAATGTGTGTTATTTATTAGACTATTTAGCTCCTGAAGTGCAGTAGAAGGAAGATATCTCTGCATGGATGTGGATGCTATAAAACCCCTGTTATTTGAGAATTAAAATCAAATAAAAGTATTGTTTATTTATTTGGATCCACAACTTTTTAAATAATTAAATAAATCCAAAGTGTTATTTAATTTTACTTTAATTTGTTCAATTCTTTTTTGTATCATGTGTATGTTTTAAAAAATGGCATTGACAAGTACCATAATTTGTACCAAAAATGATGAGATGGGACAAGCAGCAAAGCAATGCTGCTGTGCATTAATTAATAAGGTGCTTAAATTATTTAGGATCCTTGTTAATTGACATAGTTATACTATGACTGTAAGGTCAACATGCCAGTTTACTGCTCAAGTTCAAGCCTTTCTGCTAATGCCAATTAAGTTTTATTATTTTCCTGTATCCTTATGCTATAAAGTATTACAAAAACCATAAACAAGAACTTATAAAGTATATGGTAAATACTGTAAAAAAAAGGGGGACTATTCACACAAAGATCAAAGAAGACCTGCATATTCCATTATAAAGCAAATAAAATAAAAAAAAAATGGGGAGAAGATTTTTTTAACTTAACATTGTAAATATGTGTTATATGTATACATATGTATGTTTTTGAAATCTGTGTAATTTTTTTTGTTCTGTTTTCATTCTACACACTTTTGTACAATTACTAATTTTAAGAGAATATTTTAATATTATTTCCAGATAAACCTGCCCCTTTCTATTTATTTTCACATTTTTTGGCTGTGTAATATACTTTGCAATATACATTTTTTTTTGGTTTGGTGAATTCTGTTTGTAACTTTTACAAATGTAGATTTGCAATTTACTTTTTATATTTATGTTAAAGTAATATTGTATTACTTACATAAAAAAGAAATCCCTTTAAGAAAGCCTGGTGTCTTTTTTACATAAATATATGTATTGTAACCAGTCACAGAGTGTGAATTTAGAAAATCTAAACAAAGATTCCTGAACAGTTCAAAAACATATGGGCATTGTGAAAGTATACTTGCTGTCTCAGCAGAAATGTTGGTGCCAAAAATGTCTTTACAACAACTCAGAAAAGAAGGGAGTATTCCAAAATAAGGCTGCCCTATTATTGTAATACTATTTATCCTTATAAAGAAAATATAAATAACAATAGATTATAGTTAGGACTTTCAAATACATTTTTAGATGGTATACCTAACTAAATGTGATACATCTTTTATTGTCTCCTGCTGTGTACCTACATTTATTTTTGCTTTTAGCAAACAGTATTTATTCTGCTGATGGGATGTGTGTAAGACACACATATATTCATTAATACATATTTTTATTCTACATTATTTTGTAAGAGGTTCTTAAGAATTGCATGTTGGCTTTTCAGCTAAACTACAGGTCTTGTTGTTTTTTTGTGTGTGTGTGTGTGTGTGGGGGGGGGGGGGGGGGGTTGTTGTCTTTTTGGTTAGGGTTTTTTTCTTCTTTTACAACCTTTTTGCTGGGTAAACTTTGTTTGTAGCTTACCTAGTTAGCTGTAACATGTTAAAAGACAAGTATTAGGTTGCTCAGTATAGGCTTAAGGTATGCTTTGCAAGTGTTTCACTTTGGTACACACCTGTGCTATCGCATGGAAGTGAAAGTCACACATTTTATGATGCTTTATACCGTACATCTGTGCCAAAGTGTTCCAGTTTAAGCTTCCTTTGTGGACTCCAAAAATGTTAAACCTGATGCTAACAGAGTGAGATACACCCACGCGCACACACACTTTTTGAATTCTCAACCCTTTCCGACTGTTCATTAAATACACTTTTGAATGTCTAGCCGTTAGTATTTAGTACATACATCATCAGAATTTGCAGTCCTTTTGTTTTGTTTTGTTCAAGGCAAACAAAGGTTGATACCCCTGTAACCCCTATGTGATTCTTATGTGATTGATGTTTTTATATGGCTTTTCTAGTCACTAGGTATACCAAATGAGCATCTTTATCTATGAATTTTCTTCTTTTTCAACTGTATTTTCATGATTTTGTAGTTAACCCTCACTTGATCCTGCAGTGTAATATTGTGCACCATATAACGAAGGAGATACACAGAGCTATGTTCCACTTTGTACACCAAGATGGTATTGCTACTGCTAAAGTAGTTTAAACTATTACACTAGCAATTAACCTAGTAGCATCTGTATGGTGAAATGTGGGAAGAAAACTCTCCTCCCTGTGTGTGCAGTAAAGGCTTATGTCTGTACAGGTGGCTACAGGTTAAGGGAGTTGCTTGAAAAACAAAGCACACTTGGCTCCCATGAGAATTCCATTCAGGGCAGTCAGTGTGGTAGCAGTTTGCTAGTGTTATTTATATTGTTATGAAACAGTTCAGTGTTACAACACAGAACTATGTAAAATGGGCATCTTTATCCACACTCTGTCCTTGATAACAATATATGTACACCAGCTGAGACCCCTCAATGTGACTTTATACAACACATATAATCAAGTATAGCAGTTTACTATGTTGATGTACCTGTCAAAATATGGAACTGTCATTCTTGAAGTTTATCATTTTTAAAAACTTGAATGTATCGCAACTTTCTGATTCTGGGGACCAGATACGATTTACAGTTGTCATTCGGAGTTTGGTTATTTTTAAATGACTGTAACCCTTGACCTAATGTACATTCTGGGGTTAATTTTGCATTATTATGTTTTATTGTCACAGGCAGGGCAGTGCATTTTATCTGTAAAATCATCTCCAAAGTCTGCAGACACACCATATATGTATACATTATGTACACACACACACACACACACATATATATATATATATATATATATATATATATATATATATATATATATATATATATACGTTATTTGTATAAATATATATATATATATATATATATATATATATATATATATATATATACATACATACATATATGTATATATATATATATATACTCACACAGTGTACATAAAGACTCACCAATTACCAAATGTTGTGCCTATTTGTATATAGCTCCCTGGTAAAGCAATCAAAATGTGACTGTAGTATATATGTTTATTTTGATAAGTCACTATAAATAGCTAATTTGCACACATCATAATGCTTGCAAGTTTGACATATGTGTGCAGTTTTACTGACATACAGTAACTAGTTCAGTATCAATCTAAAGCCCCCCTCAAAGAGTAAAAATGAAGAATTAACACAACTCCATTATTTAGAGAGCAGATGGGTAGTATTAGCCACAGGGAGAAAATGATATAAAATCCATCTTTGGCACGGATAATTTGGTTATTGGCTAATGACTGTTCTCAGATGGCTTGAAGCTAACCTTCTCAGGCACTTTCTCCTTTACCTGCTCCTGTATAGACCTGAGTACAGCCAGAAGGCACTTCCATGAATGTTTATTAACTTCTGAAGTTATCACATGCCTCGACATTTTAATAACAATTTATGCTTAGGCAAAACATAAAAGCGATGATATTTAAATCCTGCTTAGGCTATCCATGCTAACCTCCTGGGAACGGGTTAATTTCATGCATAGCAGATTTCATAGCCCTGCGTCATTAATATATTGTATATCTGAATATATTGCATTTATGTCAACACTGGCAAAGAGGTAAGATGACAAGTTTTGGATTCCGACCTGAATTACGCTGTCCTGTGTAATATTTCAGCCGTCTGCATTGCAAATCAAAACATGCAGAATCCTGAAAATGGGTATATTCTAATCACATACAGCATGAAGGCCTTTTTTATGTTAGCCTCATTTATAGATTGATAACAAGACGCTTGACTTGACTGATTTGCAAATCACGGGACATTACCCGGAAATTAAAGATAATATTTAATTCAAGATAATTATAAAACCCATTTTTACTGTTTGCTGCAATCTATTCTAAAATATTTCCTATGTTACACATTGGCTGATTCTGCTGCTATTGGCAGCTGGACCAGTTCCAATGAAACTACTGGAAAAAATACACTATCAAAAACCATTTTATATAAGATAAATTTGGAATGACATATGTGATTCTAAACTGAGCACTCACTGCTAGGCGCGTGAGCTAAAAATGATGTAAAGTATTTCATTCAATTTTATGTTGCCTTATTTCAGGTCACATAAGTGTTGAAGAAAGACAGAAAAAGATTTTAGCAAATTGCTCAATAAGAGAACTTGTGTTAATTCAAAATAAACTGAGTAGCGGCTTGTCGCGTTATCAAAATATAAGGAATTTTTAACAGATTTTATTCAGGCCTTTAGTAAAATACCCCATAGGGATTACTTCTATATAATAACAACTTATATCAAATTTTGGCCAAGGTAAATATGATGTGTTGCATTCAGAAATAAGTACACATCCAGGTGATGAGAAAAAAACATATTTTTCAAGTCAATGAATGAAAGTCAAAGTCCGCAATGTGCAGAAGCCAAGTTCCCCCAGTCTTATAACTCAAAGGCCTTTCAGCTTATATTCCTAACTGACATATAGATGGACCATTACCAATATGAATGGGATTTAAGGGAGAAATGGACTTAATGGGGATTTCTGATCACACTGGTTCCCAATGAATAGGTCCTAAAAACCTACCAAACACCCAAGGCCTTATGCTGTACAGAGAGGCATTTTCACTTGGCCTGCTTTTACTTCAAATATCAAATCAGAGTGGTGAAAATCCCAGCTTTTTAAAATTCTCTTGGATCTGTATGTGCATTTGAAGATTTGAAGTAAAAACAGGCAAAGTACAAAAAAACAACCCCCCCCCCAAAAAAACAACCCGTTACTTTTTAGCACATAGAGCCCTAATGTCTTGGTTTTCACCTTTTCATCTAGAACAAGAACACGACAAGCAAAGATTTGGTATTGTACTCTTTTAATTTAGGGAAACTAAACAACACATTTCTTATACATGTTAGTAAATCATTATTTTAATAAATAATGTCAGTGGTTTAAAAACTCAGAATCCACCATGACCTTCCTTTAGCCATGGCCAGACAACACCACTTGGCAAGGCAGCCCATGGAGACATCCAAAGTGAAAAGGCAAGCTGCCTAATATGTTGCAGTCCACATTGTAAATGAATTGATTCCTCAAACAATAATACTGCTCTGCAGTCAGCAAATGGACTGATTCCTAGGCCCAGGAAGAACACTCCATTTTAATATCATAATGGAATGTGCAAATGAACGATACACATTCTGCACTGTATGGGAAAGTAAACAAATGATTTTGTCACAATAGCCTTCCACGCTAAGTTGGATGTAAATGATATATTTGGCAATTTATCAAAAAGGAAATCAGCACAACTCAGAGTATTTCAGAGTATGTGCCACAGTGCATCAAATCAGAAGTTAGGGCTCTTGGCCTAAATAGACAAGAAAACAAAGGCTGACAATAGTGCATATAGGCCTTGCCCCATAACAGTGGGGGTACTTGCATGACATAAAATATATATTGCTACATCCTGTATCTGCTTGAACACCAAGAAACATATACAGCATTATTTGATAGGTGTGTAAGTGCTAAGAAATCCTGAAAAGCAAGAGTGATGCAGCATAGACTGCATCCCATTACAAAGTGTGCGTCAGACATCCAGTTCAGCTCACCAGCTGACGCACGCAGGGGAATGGGAACAGTGCCTCTTTGAATTTATGAGCTATATGATGATCATGTCTCTCTACGACCACCTTTTTAATATGCACAGGCATGGAGAAGAGATGGTTGTTTTGAATGGACTCATGACTCCTTAGTGAGAACTGATTCCTTATATAGCAACTTGCTAGATCTCTGTGGCTTTTAGTCTGGTTAGTTAGGATGGGCTTGAAACACTGGACCACACACTGAAACACAAAGACTATGGTAAAAATTGTTGTTCAACATTTTTAGGCTCATTCATTGAGGAACTGCAAATGGCAATGATGCACAAAGTACAGCATCCCTGACAGCGCAGTCTGATTTTAGTTTACATTGGTGAAAGCTTATTTTTGATTGGTTGCCATGGGTTGCTACACTTAGCCCTCATGTCTCATTGAATAGGGCCACTAGTGTTTTCTTGGGGATCCGATACTCTGTATTAGCACTCTAGACAGTCCATTGCGCATGTTTTGAATGTATCCCTAAACCTTATAAGATTTCTTATAGGCGTAACTTAAAATTGATTGAGATCATTGTCTAACTAGTCATAAAGCTATGTATTTTATAATTCTTTAGTATATAATATTCCACTTCCAGGAAAGAATTACGCACAAATGAGATTGCTGAGGGTTGCGACAGGACATCATTTTTAAAAATCCATTTTGAGGTTGCGTTTACTGTAATGCCATGATGAAGTGTATGTAGCCGCAATACCATGCAAATTACAAGTGTGTGTATATTGAGTGATTTCTCATGTGCAGATTCAGATGTCCACATCATTAAAACCAGCAGCTTGGTGATTTCCAGTAATGGTAGAGTGATTAATGTTGTGAGCTCCACACTCCACAGCCTTCTCCTGCAAGAATCACTCTCTTACATCTCCCTAGAAATGAAAAGAAGCCTAGTGTGTTACATGAGTGTCACCATAGAAAGGATGACCCTCCGCTTACCCTCCAAGCAAATAATGAGCCTCACATTTCTAAGGTTTTCATATTCATAGGATAATTCATGCATTTGTATTTTTATTGTCCACTACTTCTACAACACTTTAAGGATTTTTTTTTCTAATTTCACAGTGGTTATGGTTGATATCTATGCCATAGGTAACGTAATAAGGATTTTCTTTGTGTCTTTGCTTGCTCTGTAAGCAGAGATACAACTTCTAGAGGAAAGAAGGTGGAGCAGATGGAATAGGAGGAGGCGTCAGCAGCATATGTAAAAAGGGGGGAAAGGGCCTCTAATACTAATGTAATGCAACAAAAGCACCAATGGAATGACAGAAAAGAGCACATAGCTTTAATTATTAAACACAAAAATACGGCTTGAAAATGTAAGCGACCTCAGCCAGTGATATAAATGTGTGCAGCATCATGAAGCAGGAAGCACGTACTAGGGCAAGGGACTCGCAGTAGTCAAGGTAAAAGCAGCTGTAGGTTTTGCTGTTGGTTATAGCAATTACTTTTTTCAGACATCCCAACACAGTTTCTGCTGGAGTTTTCAGAATTTCCAATTCTAAATTGTATGCCATTAGGAAGAGAGAAAGAGAGAGAGAAAGAGAGAGAAAGAGAGAGAAAGAGAGAGAGTGTGCGTGTGTGTGTATCAAATGACTCAAATAAAAATATTAAAAGCCATTTTCCGAATAGGTCACTGCATATGCATATGTTGCTCATCTTGAATTCTCTCTTAGTCAGTACACACACACACAGCGGTGTAGGCTTAGGGGATGCAGAGGTTGCGACAGCATCAGGGCTCCTGGACCAGAGGGGCCCACTAGGGGCCTCCTTCATCCATCTTTTTAACTTTTCATTGTTGCTATGCTAGTAATTAACACCTCTATATGTGCATTGAATAGTAGTTATCCTTAACCACTTGAGGATCACAGTGGTAAACCGGGATCAGTGAATAATGGCGCACAGTGCCTATGCATAGAAATGGCGCCGCATTAAAAAGATACGCTTATCGCTATTTATCGTTAGTACTGCATAATAATGGCGCCCAGGGAAAAAAAGAAGAAAAACGGCACACACTAACGTTATTTATCAATAGTGGCACACACTAACGTTATTTATCAATAGTGGCACACACTAACGTTATTTATCAATAGTGGCACACACTAACGTTATTTATCAATAGCGCCCTACATAAGCCAAACTGCAGAAGTTATTTAACTGCAAAATGATGAATGGATTTAATGTAACACTGTCAAGGTTAGGGTTAGGCACCACCAGGGGGGTCTTAGGGTTAGGCACCACCAGGGGGGTGGTTAGGGTTAGGCACCACCAGGGGGGTGGTTAGGGTTAGGCACCACCAGGGGGGTGGTTAGGGTTAGGCACCACCAGGGGGGTGGTTAGGGTTAGGCACCACCAGGGGGGTGGTTAGGGTTAGGCACCACCAGAGGGGTGGTTAGGGTTAGGCACCACCAGAGGGGGGTTAGGGTTAGGCACCACCAGAGGGGGGGTTAGGCACCACCAGAGGGGTGGTTAGGGTTAGGCACCACCGGGGGGTTTAGGGGTTAGGGATAGGTACAGAGAGGGTTCTGTGTGTTAACGCTAAATAACAATAAGGCTTTAACGCTAAATAACAATAAGGCTTTAACGCTAAATAACAATAAGGCTTTAACGTTAAATAGCGATAAGCGGCAAACGGATTAGCGGCAACACTGTGCGCCATTATTCACAGGCGCCATTTTCAGATGGATGCAAACCCCCCTAAAGACCAGGCACATTTTTACTAAAATGGCCACTGCAGCTTTAAGGCCAAGCTGCAGGGCCGCACAACAAAGCACACAAGTGATTCTCCCCCCTTTTCCCCCCACCAACAGAGCTCTCTGTTGGTGGGGTCTGATCGCCCCTAAGTTGTTTATTTTTTTTTTTAATAAATATTTATGTTTGTTTGTTTTCACTGTTTTTTTTACTATTTTAACTTATTTATTTTTCAATCCCCTCCCTCCCCCCAGCCAGCCAATCCTGGTGATCGGCTGTCATAGGCTTCCGTGTCACACGGCTGTCCCCAGTACAGCGCTGCTGCTGATCGCAGCACTGTACTAACTGTAAAGCAATAGCCGCTTGGAGACTGAAGGCGGGTGGAGCTCCGCCCCGAGCAGGAAATGCGCTTGCAGCCTCTGCATGATCTCCTGCAAAATGCAGCCTCAGGACTTGACGCCAATCGGCGTTAGGCGGTCCTGGGGCTGCCATCACGGCCACGCCCATCGGCGTTAGGTGGTCCCAGGGTAGTTAACTAACTGTTTCCGTACTCATGTTTTACACATTTCTGACACCTGTCCTTGGTAGGTTTTGGGGCTACATATCAATAGAGTGTTGGAGCCCCATGTAAAACTCACACTGGGGCCCCAAGCCCCTCAGTTACGCCACACACACACACATAAACACACACACGTACTGTGTGTGGCTATCTATACTTTTTATTCAGTGTGCTGCAGGACACAGACTGAAGGGTTGTATTTCCCAGCTCTGCACCATGAGACCTGTCATAACTGGATGAGACAATAGTGCAGGGATAGCCAGGTCCTTTTCCTTCATAGTGTAAGTAAGGTACTGCTGGTCAGACAGTTGGGGTTCTTTCAAAGAGCATCCATATGCCCAGGCCTAGCGATACAGCTGTATCTAGCCGGAAAAAAAATACAGTTCTGGAAGATTTGTACAAACTTGTCACCTTGGCATGTCAGCTACACGTTAACTGTAGTTGTTCAACAGAATACAGCTGAACTTTGGTATGAATCCAAACCATGCATAAATGTGTTCCACAAAAGCTCTCATAACTACTATTTCATTTATTTAGGTTATTTGTTTTTACTATTTCCTTTAAAATGAGTGTGTTTGAAAACTCTTTTTACAGTGCCATCCACAAGGATCATCAGCAATCCAATCCCGTAACATGATTATGTAAGTCCTACAAAGCTGCAAGGTTTAAAGACGTGTTTGAAGACGTATGCACACAATGAACATATAGCACAACTGGTGTTGATTACTAACAAGAGCAGTGTCATAGCAGTCTACTACAGCAACATATTACAAGTCAGCTCTCATTTGCTTTGAACACATTAATAATAATTATAAACACCCATGTAGGGCTGAGCTGGTGCAGGACACATAAGCAATATAAATGGTTAGGTAGGCCACTGCTGTGTATGAAGAGTACTTTATCTTGTCTCTGGCCTCTACAATTTGCAGATCTGTCTGTGCTGCCTTTCTGCCCTTGCCCACACACACACACCCAAACATACAAACACACACATACAAACATATACACACATACAAACACCCTGCAGAGATCAGTTTGGAAGGGCACTGGATTGTTCATATTTGCCTACACTTGCCACTGGTATTATGTTGTGGCTTCGCTCTCACATCCACCTTCTTCTTGGCACGCATCATGTGACATCAGTTGTTAAACATGCTCTACTCACTGAGCTTCCTTGTTTTTTATGCTGGAAGTAACATGATGGCTACACTTGTTTTATGGAGAACTGAATGGCTGCACTTGTATTAGAGAAAACTTTGATGTTTGCACTTGTTATGGGTTATAACTGCTTCTGGGACATCGGGGTAGGTAGTAGAGCGAAGACTGTTATGGTCTTGCTTGGAGCACCAAAATAGTCAGAGATATCTCTGTGGATACCTTATCATCCACCTATAAAATTCCCCAGAATATAAATGTGAATGTTGGCATTAAGAGTGATGTATAAGTGCACTTTGTCTTGTCACAATTAAGCATATTGCTGGGCACTGCTTTCAGAAGGTGTGCCGCAAACAGTACAAAGTTAATGATAGGCGTTCTGCATCCCACATTTTTTTTGACAGGGCATAACCTACTGATTTTCAGATAGAGATGCATTATGGCATATCCTAGGTATTTCCGGATCACGAGGTGTCATAAGCGAAGCCACGGTCCTCAAACAGTCACAGTCTGATCAATTAACACTTTATTTACTTCCTCAGGTTTCCTCTTGTCTCATTCCAGTCTCTTCCTTTTCCTTGGTGTTTCCTTTTCCCCACACTCTCTAGAGAGGACCAGCAGGCCTTTATCTGCTCATCAATATGCTGTGTTGAAATGCAATCCACCTTCCTCCCCCTTAGCAAAGGAGAACCGTAATTACCACCGTCTAATCCCCTCCTTGGCTGGGAAGGCCTGCCCTGCAATGCATTATGGGTTAAACTGATTTACAACACACTACAATAATACCATTCACAGGCTAAATGCTTCTGAGGTATAAAAGGTGGGATTTTATAAAATGCATCTTAGCTGAATGTCTAAAGCATCTTTGGACAATCAACCGTTCACTTAAAATGATCTCCGTATGCCAGGCCAAATAAGTCCACTATAATCAGCCTTTTTGGTACAAGATGTAAAAAAAAAAGGATGACAGATATTTAAATGTTTCTCATCAAATGGTTGTTTACTAGTAAGCAGAATGTTGGGTTCTAATGTGCCAGTTATGGCAACTTATTATGCACTGCAGCATTATGAAGAAGAACAATACACATAGGTATAGACAACATCACACTCAGAATTATTCTTTTCTCAGCTAAAGCAATGAGGTAAATGCTTCAAGAGAAAAAAAAAAAAGAAAGAAAAAAAACTGCTATTGCTGACTTCTTTAGATGTTAGTTATTCATTAGCTGTCATTCTCAAGCTTGTGGTTTTACACGTCACACACTGACCAGGAATGCAGGCCTCATGAGGTAACTGAATGCTTGATAGGAGTCCGGGTTAATCTGAGTCACTAGGTAGACAAGTGATAGGATGAAGATGAATAGGGATCAAGCAGCTCATACACATGACATGCTCCAGTGCATGCGCAACCTATTCTGTTTTAGTCCTAGCACGAACACACACTAAACACTATAGGGGTTGCCCTGGCCTTTGGTTATCTGGGTGATGTGAAGTTGCCTGTCACCTTCTCACAATCTGTGCAACTTTTCTTTTAATCAACAAATCTTTATCAATTAATCAGAAAATGTGATAATTGATTGGGCAAAGTGAAAGATTGTAGTCAAATGATCTTTAAAATAGAACATTTTCTTTTGTTTATTTTTATTTGAGATTAAGGCCATTTTTTACACACTGCCGGCCTGCATTGCTGGTGCAATGCAATTAGATGATTGCATCAAACCGCAACGCTAAAAAAGGCCTTTGGGGATTTACACGGTTATACATGGTAACAGGGACGGATCAAGACCAAGTTGCGCCTGGGGTAAGGTCAGGTTTTGGCACCTAAAGATCAGGTTTTGGCGCCTAAACTGCCATTCATTTTGCCACCTTTTTAAGAATTCAACAAACTGCTCCTGGGGCAAGATACCCGCTTGCACCCCCTCTCCCCCCCTAGATCCGTCCCTGCATGGTAATCCCCGTTCTGGCATCAGGCCAAGTAGGAAATGAGGCTCTCTGGTGCTCACTTCCTGTGGACGAAATATGCAGAAGTGTATTGACAAAATACGCTTCTGCACTTGCGCGATGCTAATACTTGTGACAAACTATTTAAAATAAGTGCATTGCCATAGAGTTACATGGCTTCCAGTCCACCACATGTCCTTGCGCAAGTCGGCCCCCAAGGCACTGTTTTCCTTGTGTCGGCATGCGGTGAAAAATGTAAATTCCATCGCAACTCATCACACTGTCCTGCTATGAAGGAAAGTCCATAGACTTTCATCGGTGTTGTGTTATCCTACAGGAAAACAGGGTAACGCAACATCCCATTGTGAACGGGCCTAAGGTCCAGGAACATCTAATACCCTGTAAAATCTCACTGTACTATGTTTGACAGGCCATGTTACAGTCTGACTGGTTGTTTTCTAGAAACAAATACAAATAGGCATTTAAAAAACAGCCAATTCAGTTGTCCTCCTCTAGCACACAACTTCTTTAGAACTTCACACATAAGCATTAAAAATGCATTTTAGTCTTTTTCCCAAATTGAAAAGGTCCACAAGATGAAATCATTCAGGCATGCATGGAGATTTTATATAAATTAGCTTGGTATTGGGCCAATCAAATTTGACAGGCAGTGCATTTAATTGGTTTTATTCCAAGCTGCATTCAATGTGCATGAAATTTGCATGAAAGTTGGAGTTGCTAGCATCTTATGGACCATCTTTATTCACAAATAGTAATTTCAAAACACTACAAAATGCGTAACATAGCATGTTACCACTTCTCTGAGACACAGCGCAGCTCTTTCTTACTGCCTGGCATTTTTTATTGCCTCGTGTCTGTACAGGCCCTAACAGTAAGTTCCTTAAAGGTGGCCACACACAATTCAATTTTTACATTTCTTTTCAGTTTAAAAATTACAATCAATTTTTATGCTTGATGTACCATTTCAAAAATCTATTACTATACTGAGAAAACCTAGTGTAAAGGTGGCCACAAACAGTACAGAAAAATAATCCAATTTTACGGAAATTCAATAAAGATGATGTACAGATTTTTTTTTTTTTTATACAAGTCTGTCAGAGGTGGATTTTTCTGATCAAATTTTATGGAGATTGAACAATGTAGGATACATTGTGAATTTCCTAATTTATAGACTCAAGAAAAATTTTCAATGTATTTTTTCCATAATTGAGGGAAAGTTGAACACAAGTGTATTGAACACACGTTTTCAATTTTCCCTCAATTATGAAAAGAAAATCGAATTGCTGTAAAATTAGATAATTTTTCTGTACTGTTTGTGGCCACCTTTACACTATGTTTTCTCAGTATAGTAGTACAAAAGGGCCAAACCACCACATAAAGTATGCAGGAATGCATTGCCTCATTTACTATTGTTATGTACAAGCTTACAGAGTAACTAAGGAAAAAATGACAGAGCCTGTGATAAATGATAGAGAATAGAGGGGATGTTAGAGTTAAATACTTACCTGTTCTGGCGCCATCCATTCAGGCAGGTGATCACTCCCAATTTTTTTTTTACAGAATTGCCACTGAAGTCCTGGCCCTCCCATCTGCGTTGCCACAGCCCGCCACCAGCTCTGCAGCCGCTACCTAATTGATGGCTGCCGAGCTTACTGCAGACTATGGCAATGCAAACGGAGGTTTCCGAAGAGCTTCAGCAGTCTTTGTAAACATGGCCACAACTGCACTACTGAGGAGGGGGGTGGAGCGTCATCTGTGGCCTGAAGACGTCAGGACAGGTAAGTATCCCCCATCCATCCTCATTAATACAGAGCCTGTCCGCTGGACTAATCGGGTTGGAAAAATTGCTGCTGCAGGAAACTTGCGGTCCGTTCAGTGGATCGTGCGGAACAGATCAGTTTGAACAGACGGATGTGAACAGATTCATAGGTTAACATTGGTTCCGTTCCCATCCGTTCCCTTCTGATCCGGGAACGTAACTGTTTTTTACCTCTAATGTGAACGGATCCTGATTCAACTTAAAAGGTGTAACTAATATATGAAAAAGACTCACTACATGCAACGCAAGATATTTCAAGCCTTTTTTATTATCATTTTGATGATTATGATTGAGATGAGACCCCCAAAATCAAAATCTCAGAAAATTAGAATATTGTGAAAATGTTTAGTATTCTAGGCTCAAATTGTCAGATGCTAATCAGCTAATTAATCAAAAACACATGCAAAGGGTTCCTATTTCATTAGTTTCACTTTTTAAATTGATTTACTGAAATAAAATGAACTTTTGCATGATTTTCTAATGTATTGAGTTTTATCTGTAAGTATGTAACGTTTTATTTTATTGTTATAGGTGTACTTTAAAGTGGACCTCCAGAGCAAGGTTGCAGGATTCTCCTAATTTCTCTTGAGGTCTGCTTTAAAGAGACACTGAAGCGAAAAAAAAAATATGATATAGTGAATTGGTTGTGTACTATGAATAATTACTAGAAGATTAGCAACAAAGAAATATTCTCATACTTTTATTTTCAGGTATATAGTGTTTTTTTCTAACATTGCATCATTCTATAATATGTGCAGATTACAAAACACTCAGCATTCAAAATGAGTCTTTCAGAGCAGTCTGTGAAGTAATAACCTCTCCTCTAGCAGAGGAAAAGTAAATAGTTAACGAACAGCTGAGATAATAAAAGTCAGAAAACAGCCCTCTCCACGACTAACTTAGTCGGAGAGCTTAATGGCTTGTTTGCATAGAGATAACAACTGGAGTTTCTCAACTCTTCCTGTACTGGAAACAATTAGACTGATGTATCTGATCTTAATGTTTTATTTCTTAGCTGTACTACACATACAAATCATGATATCATAATTTTTTTTCCGATTCAGTGTCTCTTTAAGGACCAGAGCATTTTTATACGAAGTCTCAGGTAAGTAAATTTCAGTTTTTCTTTTCCCACAATTAAGATTTCCTTTCACTTTTTCTCCCCATATAAAAATAATAAAAAAAAGTCTTGGCCTCAGTCATGCTTTAAACATTTTTCATTTTCAGTTAAGATGACTTTTAGCCACTTAAAAAGAACCCAAGGTGGGTATTTTATATCTTCCTGCCTCTGTGTCTCTGTATTGCCACCTCTAGTCCCCCTGGGGTCTGCTGTGCCCCCTGAAAAAAGCGATAGGCTAGTGACAATCTTCTTGTTGCTAACCTTTTATTTCCCTGCAGCCTGTCATTCTATATTGGCTCCCCCACCTCTGTCCCCACCGCTGCCCACCTCCATGTGCTTCTTTCAATCAGATGCTAAGCTGCGACGTGGGAGGTACTTCCTGGGTCGCGGCTTAGCTTCCGATTGGAGGAAGCACACGGAGGCGGGCAGCGGCGGAGACAGAGGCGGGGGAGCCAATATAGAATGACAGGCTGCAGGTAAATACAAGGCTAGCGACAAGCAGATGTCGCTAGCCTAGCGCTTTTTTCGGGGGGCACAGCAGACCCCAGGGGGACTAGAGGTGGCAATACAGAGACACAGAGGCATGCAATTATGCACAGAACATGCCTCTGTATTCTCTTAAGATATAAAATACCTGCCTTGTGTTCTCTTTAAGTCACTAGTGACTATTTTTATTGAGGTATAGCTGATATAGAAGAGATAACATGCATTCTGATCCCACAGAAAAGGATATGCATTCATTGTGCTACATAGGAGCTCCATATCCACCATCAACTATGAAACAAACATAGGGGTGGCAGGGGGGCTTAAGTATCGTTAACATCACAAAAGAATTCTGTACATTATAGAAACAGAGGTACAGCTTGTAGTATCAGGATCTGCTTTCTTATAATGCCATACTGATTAGCCTTCAGACTACTCACCATGGGTTCCTCATGAATGCCAATACATGTAAATGTTGCATCATTCTTTCTAGCATTAATGACAACTATCTCTCCAGAGTCACCAATCAGATTAAAACTTACCCTGGAAATATGCAAGTTGGATTCTGATTGGTGGATGTAGGGAAATGGTATGATGAAATGATTACACTCCATAGGGTTACCAGATTTACATATTCAGACACAGCAGATAGTAAAATGCTTAGTAAAATGCATGCAGTTTCAGAAGTAGCTTATAATGAAATTACAATTTTCTCCATATACTGAAGCTGCCCAATGTCTGGGTAAGAGGTCTGCTGGGATGTGAATGCTGGAACTATGTCAGGTTGGTAGTCCTCTGTTCCCACTGAGCACTACAGGTAGGCAACCATTATCTAAATGCCACTCCAATATACTGGCTTACAGCTGAGTCAGCAGTACCCTTATGGCCATATTTGAGGCAAGGCCACAAAGGCCTTGGCCTAGGGAACCAGAAAGCAAGTGGCGGATAGCAGGCTGGCACACTCTGTAAAATGCAGCAAACATATACACATGGTCTGCAGCTGCCCTATTTCTGCAGGATACGTGACACTCTCCTGAGACGCGCTCCCTGTTTTGTGCTCTCCTAGCCCAGTATGGAGAATAGCAGGTGCAGTGGTAGCCATGCTTCTCTTTCCTCCTTCAGGTGCTCCTGCGATGTCCATCCTGTCACTGCTCACTTCTAGCTCTAGTGCCCGGCATTTCCATCTCCTCACATTGCAGGTGATCATGCGACGCAGGAAGAGATGCCAGGCACAGGAGCGAGAGGCGAGAGGATGAACACTGAGTGCCCAGAGGAGGTGATAGAAAATCCCAACTACCATTGTGTTTATACTCTGCTGTATATACTGGACTGGGGGAGCGCAGTACAGGACAGGGGGAGCACAGGTCGGGGGTGGGGGGGAGGCTTTTGGTGACAGTGAGCCTTGGGTGATAAAATGTACAAACCCAGGATGGAGTACCCTGCTACTGGACACTATATTACAGGACTATTTCTGTTCCACCACCTGCATGACTTCACATGGGTGGCTGAACAGCAGGACTGCATAATTCAGCTCCCCAGCATTAGTCTACTCTCACTAAATTGCTGTGTGTATAACTGAGTGTATGTGCAACACAAGCCATTTGGGTTGACGGGCAATGCTCAACACATTAAATCCACCACATGTAACACCTGGCAAGTGGCTGAACACTGCCTAGTTCTTGCTGAACCGGTGCAGGGCAGTATAATTGCCATACCACCTTCACTTCCAGGTACCTGTTATTCAATGCACATACAGTACATGGTTGCAGCTGACAGGTGGTAAATCCACAGCCTGTAAGCATCTCATGTGGTGGACACAACCTTAGAAGAAGTGAATGATTAACATTCCTGTCTGGGAATTTAACTCATTAGCCAGTCTTCGAGTGGGCGGACCTTCTGAAATCTCAGTCTGCCAAGCTCTTCTATCTACTTCTTAGATACAAACATGGACAGTATTCCAGGAAGGAGACATTTAGTGTGAGGTGTCAGGGAAGACGTGACATTGCACCTGTACATTGTTTTGCACCATGAGCTGTGTCATCATTGTGCAATAGAAATTGAATCCAAGCACAGACATTTAGGCAGGGCAAGTGATAAATTGGGCTCATAAGAAACAGACGGGTGATTATGCTCAATTGTTTCCAGCTAAACTGTGTACAAGAACTTCTTTCCAAAAACACATTCATATGAATACCCTGCAGTAATCTCAGTCCCCATTTCCCTTAGCTAGACATGAGTAAAATCTTAGTTATGCTTTTTCCTAAATAGCTTAAATTTTATTTCCCCCTCTACATGGTTCGATTAGCAAACGCCAATCTGACAATATCGAAAAGAAACGTACCCATCATTTTTTTTTTAGTTGTACCCTTTGAGAGGACAGCAGCAGACTACCAGACATGGAGAAGGGACCCATGCTTTCCTATGCACTTGTTCACAATTTCCATTTTCACTAGAAGCACAATGGACAAGTTCCACAATGGACAATTCCAATCTGAACAATTTTACAGACAGCAGATGCATTGCCATTCATTAGGTAGAATGGTAGAATGGCACACAGCTTCTGAGTACAGCAGAATCTGCACTAGACCTCCAGAGTGTTACATCGTATCTGCACTACATGGATATGCTACCAGTCCAGCTAGGTCCATCATCATATGAAACCAAGCCTTACAATCAAAGAAAGACCACATGCTACTTCTCGCACCCCTCCTCTCAGTGTATATAGTTAAACAAAATATCTAAGCAGCTTAGGGTGACCCAAAACCAGTGGTTTGGGGTCACCCTGAGCTGCTTGGGTATTCTGTTGTACTGGTCCAAGCCCTATCCCTTAGAGCCATAGCAATCCCTGGCATGTAGTGATGAGGACTAACAGTCTAAAACAGGCTGTCTGCATGTTGGGTTGATGTGGCTATATATAATCTATAAGATATAGGTTTGCTATACACCAGTAGTTCTGGATGTAAGCCTGGCTTCAGAGGCATACATAGATCATTTGTTTATTCAGTAGGGATGCATTGTGGAAGAATACAGTCCCTCCTTTAAAGCTGAATTATCACAAATACCTTCTGTTTTAAAAAAGGCAAACTACACTGTGTATAGTTTGTGAGACTTTCAAGGTATGAGAACCTAGATGGTTATAAATGCTTGTAGCAGTGGAGACATTGCAACCCTACCCTCCTTATATACTTATTTCAAGGAATAAAGAAACTAACTGTTGCTATGGGCACCAGTAATTCGCTCCCCAGGATGCTGCATGGCCCCAATACAGGGACCTATCAAACATCTGGCACTGGAGCCACATTGTATCTTGTCCCTGCAATGGCCTCTAGAATCACGGCCATCAGAAATCTCTTCTAATTGCTAAGTCTTGTCTTAAGAATCTTTCATCAGAGAGACCAATGGGAAGAAAAAAGACAATGATAAGAGTTAGAAGTTTTGTCTAACATCCCCTCTTTCTGAGCAGAATATTATATGTCTAAAGAGTGAAGACGCTTTTTGCCAATCATCTATCGCCCTGAGGGTATCAAGTTGGTAAATCCAGATAGGTTTCAAGCAGTTTATGAATTAAAAGGGTGAATGGGTGTGGAAGTATTTCTCAAATGAGTGTTGGTTGCGAGGGGGGGAGGGGGGATTGAAGTAGCTAGGGCCGAGCTCTGTACAGCCTAGAGCCTCTGTTGCTAGGGAGGTGTATGGAAGGACAATGGAGTGGCCCACGTCAGAGTGGGAGTGGTGAGAAGAACAATTTATTCAGTTTTCACTAAGCTAAGATGATCCAGCACTCCAAATCTCTCTGTGACTAGTCAGTAAGGGTTTGCCAAGGACCATCAAGTGCATGTACAAGGCTTATCATCTGAACTACTGATATGGCAGCTGCACTGATCTGAGCAGCAGACTATTGCTTCTCTCAGGGCCCATTCACACCTGAACATGGCAAAATGCACTTAGCGCTACCGTTTTGTGCAGGTAATTTTACCGTGATTAGCACGGTAAAATCAGTGTACACTCTCCCAATTCAAAGCAATGGCGATCAGCGCTTTTATAAGCACTGTATCACAATTGCTCCAGAATCATGAGAAAATGCTGCCGGTAACACTTTTTGCGATTGCCATTCATCACGAAACGCCCACGATCGGCAGCAATCGTGGCAGTGAGATCACTGCCATACGGTTACAATTGCGCTAGCGCTGGAAATCACCCGCTAATCGCCCTAGTGTGAATAGGTCCTTACAGTTCAGCTCTTTGACTAAAGAGGACATGAGGTATTCTTGCACTGGCTAATGTGGGTTACAATTTAGTATTCTATGGCTGATGTATCAAAATCAATGCAAAGAAAACAATAGCAAAATTGGAGATACAAGCAGTCACAATGCTTACTATGCCTGAAATAAAAGGAATACAAATGCTGCTATCCTTATTCTGTAGTAATAATAAACAATGCCAGTTGCCTGACTTTCTAGCTGATACTCTACCTCTGATGTCACTGAACCAGAATGAACATGCAGATCAGATGATTTGATTCTGGTCTGACTCTACTGGCTGCATACTTGTTGCAGGTGTGAGAATAAAAAACAACTAAAGCCTAAAACGCAGATGGACAGCCATGCAATTGGCATTTTTTATAAGGGAATGAAGATGACAGCCTCCGTATTCCTATAACTTCAGGTTCCCTTTCATAACTGCAACCTGATTAGCTGCTTTGGGCAGGTGTTCCACATTTGCTCAGCTTGCTTTGCCTAAGCAAATAGGTTATTTGTCATAGGTTCCGTCTTATTGGGCTTCACACACATTTTTGAAGGCTCTGAAGTGCTCTCTAAACACATTACCCAGCATTCCATTGACAGAAATGGGGCAGCCCCAGGATGTGCTTTTGAGTAAGGGCCCGTTTCCACTATCGCGAATCCGCATGCGGGCAACGCATGCGGATTCGCACAGTCAGTACAAGTGGATGGGACTGTTTCCACTTGTGTGTTTCCCCGCACGTTTTTCTGTGCAGAAAAAATCTGCAGGGTAGGGGCCTCAGAATTCGCCTGCGTGTGGAATGCAGGCGAATCGCACGCAATGTATTTAATAGGGAAATCGCATGCGTTTTCCCCATGCGTTTTTTGCCGCGATTTCGCATAGGTACCCATGTTAATTCACACAGGCAGTGACATGGTTAAAATCGCATACAGCCTTACCTATGCGAAATCGAATGCGAAATCGCGGCAAAAAACGCATGCGGAATCGCACCCGCATGCGATTTGCCTGCGGTGATTCGCCGGCGATTTCGTAACGCTATAGTGGAAACGGGCCCTTAATTTGTTTGAAATGCGCTAATATGAACATGGTATGCAATGTTACTTTGTGTAAATGCATCCTAACACACCCATACAGAACAGAGCAGGATCATCCACCAGGCAACCTAGGCAGGTGCTTGAGGTCTAGTGGGTGTCTAGGGGTCCACCTGACACATTTTTCGCCTCTCTCCATTCAGCTTACCAAAAGGACCACAAGGGGGCACCAGATCTACTACCTTGCCTAGGGCCCCATTACATCTTGATCCATCTCTGGTACAGAATGTAGCAGCTTTGCCATTTGTTTTTCACATCTTTTTCAAGCTTCTGTAAATCATTTTATAGGGATTCTCCTTCTGCCTCAAGGCAGGTATTCTTGAAAGCTGGAAAAACATTTATCCTGATGTGGGGAAAGTGCATATAAAAGGTTTTTAAATCTGCCCTGAACCCTCTGAAACTTAGCCCTAAGCTATTACGCAAGTATACCTGTAACCTGGGTATAGGGCAATAACCAAAGAGCACCAATCAGTGTAGTAGCAAAGGAGCTTTGGGCCCTAGTGCAAGTTCTACATCCCCCCAAGCACTCTATAGGTAACAATTCATATGGCGCAAACAGACTTGCTAAGGATTTCCACAGTATAGGAGGTGTAACCAGTGGAGGGGTACAGTTTGTTAGTGATAACCACTACTTAAAGCATATCTAGAAGTGATCATTACCAGCATAGCACCATTGAACAGCTAATACTGCAGTTGAGGGTGTTTCCCTAGTGGGCCCCTCTGGTCCCAGATGCGGTCTCAACCTCTGCATCCCCTATTGCTACGTCGCCGGCACCAATTATTAATGTCTTCCAACTCTGTATTGCAGAACTTTCTGCATAAATGATTTTTAAGAGATTACATAACTTATAAAAAGAGAAGTGGTCACACAGACATTTGTCCTTTTTCTTTGCAGAATACTTTCACTGCATTTGTGAACTCTGACATCTGTTGGTATCCACAAGCAATATATTAAATTACATTTGCTTACAGATGAATGTATTGATTTGAGTAAAGGATTCTGTGCCCAATGGTTTGTGGCTTTTCAGTCCTGGCTCTGAATATATGCTGAGCTTTCTGTCTGCCTGTGCCTTTTGTGGAACACTACTGCCCTCTAAGGGTCACTAATTGTATTACTAACGTTCTACAATAGTAATAACAACCAATCCAGTGTTCAAGTTGATTTATGGAAGAGGCAAGTGATGTAGTTTTGAAAAAGATATGAATAACTACTATAGCTCTTTGACATTTTCTTTTAATTCATCTAAATGTGCCAGACGTCTGTCAGCACATACACTGAAATGCATTAGTCATTCCTTCATTATATATGTGATTGAAATGTTTCAATACTAGTGTAGAGCAGTGAATGAAATGCTTGTAGAATGAAATGCTTGGTGATGTAATGTTAAATGGACCACCCTCACTACTCTCATGGTATGACCATGTCCATTCAGAAAAACTGGAAGTTCTGTCGATCTATTTAAAGTAAACCTGTGACGAGGGTAGAGAGGATTTTTACTTACCTGCAGAGCCGGGACAAGGTCCTCCAGCACCCAAGGCTGAGACACCAAAGTGCGCCCCTCCATCCCTGCCACCCCAGCCGTCACACACTGATTGCTATTAGACTAAGAGGCGCCACAGGGCCCACAACTTCCCCAACACCTTAATATCTAGTTATCTGGCTTTCAGTCACTGCCATGTATCCCCTTTTCTTATTTCTTTCTGCTTCAAACACAATTAGGAATGACAGCTGAATGAATTTTGCGCCCCCTCCTACACTGCGCCCTGAGGCTGGAGCCTCTCCAGCCTATGCCTCGGCCCGGCCCTGCTTACCTGGCAGTGGTGTAGATACAATTCAGGCCCCCTCCCCTCAGTGACACTTTGATGGGCTCCCCAATGTTCACTCCCCTTACCTTGCCTGCCCTTGGTGCCCTTCATGGCCTTGGGCCCATCTCACAAGGGTCATAAAACAACTGTGCTCATCATGATCTTCACACCCATAAAAACTGTAGCCACAAAAACACCTGATCTAAAGTATATTCTCCTGTATTGGAGCAAGGGAATTTTAGTAGTTGGGTCCCCCCACAGCTCTAGGCCCCCCTGCGATCACAGGGACTACTCAACTCTACTTACGGTCCTGTTACCTGGGGCTTCTTCAAGCCCCCTGTAGTCTGTCAGCTCCCTCAACGTCCTCCCAGTCTGCTCCACTGCAGCCCCCTGTGGTCTGTCAGCTCCGTTGGTATAATCGTGGTACGTTCCACTGTGCTGCTGTCATTTAAATCTAAGTCTGCAATCCCGCTGGTTCGCAGGCTATTGCGCATGCACTGTTCCAAGCTGTGCACCTCTTCAATTATGCTCCTGTGGCATGTGCAGAGTTCTTCCGGCCTCAGGAGAATTGAGGAGGGGCACGGCTGTGCATGTTCAGTAGCCCGTGACTCATCAATCGCAGACTTTAAAGGGGGTGACAGCAGCACAGCAGAGTGGACTGGACGGACACCAGCTGAACTGACAGACTACAGGGGGTTGGAAGAAGCCCCATGTAAGTAAAAATCCTCTTGTTCCCCTCGTGACAGGTACACTTTAATTTGCAGTTATATGTACTTGGGGGTCAATAGAACAGATGGAGAGTTTATTGAAAGCATTGAAAAAAACTTTAAGACTTAAAATAGTGACACTATGGGGTTGATTCATCACACAGCAGTAATATTACTATGCCCGCACTGCCCATGGCAACATTAGCGTTACTTCCTCATGTAAGTATCGCAAAATACGCAAGTAGCATGACCCGTAGTACTCCAGTAGCGTGACTGTTACTATGGTAATGGTGTCTTGTACTTATGGTAGCACACAGTGGGCTCGATTCACTAAAGTGTGATAACTGCAATCGCAGCAGTTATCCCGCTAGTTGCCGCGCACAAACCTTCGCTTATTGCGCGAAGTAAACTTTGCACGTGGCAGCTCGCGTGATAACTGCTGTGATAGCAGTTATCACACTTTAGTGAATTGAGCCCAGTTGTCTGGCTGCCAGGAAGAACAGAAGAAACATGACACAGTACTGCAAATATTACACTGCTCCTATATGCCTCTATGTGTAGAGAGGGTGGCGGGGGGAGAGGCATGTGTGTGTAGGTGTGAATATGTATTTTATTAGCCATAGGGGGGTATTTGGATCCAAGGAGGGAGCCCCATGCTAATTTTTCATGAGGTCCTGTAGGTTGCTGCTGCAGCCAACCTGAAACTGATAATGTTTGCACCAGAAAAGCTGTCAATCTCTAGATGGGAAGACAGTCTACTGTTCTTTTAGAGGTAAATTGTTATGTATAGAGTGCTTGGGGCGCCCCATTGTAAAACTTGCATCGGGGCCCACAGCTCCTTAGCTACACCACTGCGCACGATCCAGGGATGCAACAGCAGTGGTGAGACGTTTATTTGCCTGTGTTTGCAATTGCATATATCGGGCACCTCCCACCCCCTAAGCAACCATAAGTACACAAGTACAGCACCTATACTGTACTTGTGTACTTATACTGGGGGCACCTATACCTGGCTTTCTATATTGGGGGCATTGATACGTGGCTAGCTATACTGGGGGCACCTATACCAGGCTAGCTATACTGGGGGAACCTATACTTGTGGGGCTGGCTCTAGCGTGGGGGGAGAGGGGGCAGGGCAACCTCAAAAGAATGTCTTACTCCCTCAAATAGGGTTGCAGCACAGCCGTGGTCGGGGGGTGCCAGAGCGCTGTGTGCAGGAGGGGTAGCAGCGCAGAGAAGAGAAAAATCTCCCCCCCTTCTCTCACATGGGGCTCCCCCTTCCTCGCTCCCTCCTCCAGAACTAAGTTTTGTGGCAGCAGGCGGGACTTACCTCTGCCTCATTCCAAGCACCGGAGGAAGTTCTGCGTGCCGCTGCTCTGGTCTAGACCAAACCAGACTAGCGGCAATGCAGAGGTTCTTCTCACGCTGGAACGAGGAGGAGGCAGGGGCGTAGCAATAGGGGTTGCAGAGGTTGCGACCGCATCGGGGCCCTTGGGCCAGAGGGGCCCCAAAGAGCCCTCCCTCAACTACAGTATTAGCTCTCTATTGGTCCTGTGCTCATAATAATCACTGCTATAGATACTTTGATTAGGGTTAATCATTAACAAACTGTTCCCCATCCCCTACTTGCACCTCTGACACTGTAGTTGTCATTGGCAGGTTTTGGTGCGCTGTATCAATTGTTATGTATAGAGTGCTTGGGGGCCCCATTGCAAAATTTGCATCGGGGCCCACAGCTTCTTAGCTACGCCACTGGGAGGAGGTAAGTCCCCACCCGCTGCTAGCCGCTGACACAATGCTTAATTCTGGAGGGGGAAGCAAGGAAGGTGGAGCCCCAGGTAAGGGAAAGGTGGGGAGACGTCCCCCCTTCCCCGCCGCTGTCCCCACTGCTCCTGCTTCTCTGCGCTGAGACCCATCCTGGGGACACCTAAAGTTCTGGCTACCTATTGTGGGGACATCTATAGACCTGGCTAAATATACTGGGGACACCTATAGACCTGGGTACATATACTGGGGACTGCTATACACCTGGCTACATATACTGGGGACACCTATAAACCTGGCTACATATACTGGGGACACCTATAGACCTGGCTACATATACTGAGGACACCGGCTGTCTGTCATTATGTGCATTTACTGGTGAAATGTTGTCTGTCATTATGTGCATTTATGTAATGATCTGCTCAGCTGCCTGTGCAGGCAGGCAGCTTTTTGACCATTGTTTAGGTTTGCATGCTGCAGGACTCTGGAAAGAAGAGCTTCTGTCAGTTTTGCAGCTTGCTTGTGCTTGCTGAGGAATTTGCATATGTTGTCATGCAAATTGCCTGGCCACATTCATTGGAGGCGTGTACTATAAGTACTATGTGTTTCCCACAATGCTTTGCTGGTCATAAGGATTTAGTCCTGTGTAACACTCCTGGAGGGGTGTCAGCCTTACTCTCTGTTTGAAGATCAGCTTAGAGTAATTCCTGGAAAACTGCACTAGGCAGGTTTCCTTAGTGCAGTTAGGATTGCTTATCTGTTTGTTCTGTTTGTGGAACTTTCTCCGTGATCAGCGCACAACGCGTGCGCTGATACGGCGGAAATCCTCCACAAGCGTGTAATTGCAGGAACCCAGCAAAAGGTGCTACGCACCCGTAGAGGGAAATTCCTGTCGGCAGATTGTGCTGAGGAGTGCAGAGGAACCAATCCTCTGTACCTGGACAAATGCCAGACAGGAATTGTACGAAGCGCAGAACGCAATCACAAGGGAAGCGATTGCGAATGAGAACGAGCAAAGGGACAGGTTGTATGTGTGTGCGCCAATCTAGTTGCCACCCCGCGACAGCGCACACACAACAGCAGATACGAAACAGAAACGCAACCGCAAGAAAGGCGATTGCCAAAAGTGACACAAGGCAGATCAGAATACGAGGATAGCAAAGGCACAGCAAATCATACAATAAGGAGATACGGAAAATAACAAACGCTAACTGAACGCGAACACCGCACTCATTCGCAACAGTGCATGCGTTCATGCGCGGTCTCCACGTGATAAGCATAATAGAGACAAGCACGCCTAACTAACCATCGACAGACAAACATGTAACAGAGGACGCGAGCGCTTGCTTAACGGTTACCTCACCGAGCCTCCAGCAAGCGTTCGTAGCTGACAAGACAGACACACGAAAACAAGGACAAGCGAGAGATAGGATCCACAGCACTAGCGAAAGTGGCTAGCGCGATCCAGGAAGACAGAACAGAAGGATCCACAACGCTAGCGCAAGATGCTAGTGCGATCCAGGTACAGAGTAGCAGAACAGAAGGATCCACAGCACTAGCGCTAGGCGAGTGCGATCCAGGCAGACAGAGTAGCAGAACAGAAGGATCCACAGCACTAGTGAAAGTGGCTAGCGCGATCCAGGTACAGAGTAGCAGAACAGAAGGATCCACAGCACTAGCGGAAAATGGCCAGCGCGATCCAAGGAGACAGAACAGAAGGATCCACAGCGCTAGCGCAAGATGCTAGTGCGATCCAAGTGAGACAGATCAGAAGAGATAGCTGGTAGCAACCGCTGCACCAGCTATACTCCAAGAACAGAGATCAGAACCATTTCCTGTCGACCACCGCTGGGACAGGACAATCGCAACAGAACAAACAAACAGATAAGCAATTCTAACTGCACTAAGGAAACCTGCCTAGTGCAGTTTTCCAGGAATTACTCTAAGCTGATCTTCAAACAGAGAGTAAGGCTGACACCCCTCCAGGAGTGTTACACAGGACTAAATCCTTATGACCAGCCAAGCATTGTGGGAAGCACATAGTACTTATAGTACACACCTCCAATGAATGTGGCCAGGCAAATTGCATGACAACGTATGCAAATTCCTCAGCAAGCACAAGCTGCAAAACTGACAGAAGCTCTTCTTTCCAGAGTCCTGCAGCATGCAAACCTAAACAATGGTCAAAAAGCTGCCTGCCTGCACAGGCAGCTGAGCAGATCATTACAATTTATTGGTGAAACGCTGTCTCTCATTACGTACATTCACTGGTGAAACGCTGTCTGTCATTATGTACATTTACTGGTGAAACGCTGTCTCTCATACGCCCATTTTTTTGTGGGCCGCACTACAATGTCTTCAAAAAGAAATGTGCATTTCTGACTGTCTCCTCATATGTGCCTGTCTAGAACTGGCTCTGTATACTTGTCTACTTATACTGGGGGCACCTATACTCAGCTTGCTCTATTGGGGATACCTATACCTGGCTACCTATACTGGCCACGACTGGCTGAAGTGACGGGACCCGGTACCGAAGAGGCAGAAGACTGAGGACAGCGGCATGGGAACGATCCGTATGCATGGGGTTGGAGGAAGCCCCAGGTATGTATAAAACTGTTAGAGTTGCTCAGCTCTGGTACACTTTAAAAATTGAAGCAGAGTGAACTGTTTTGCTTGCATGTGCTTCTTCAACTTTTGTTTATTTCGCTTATGTATAATGATGAACCATTGACCTTTTCATGACCTAATTATTTATCAGTGGTGGTAGCACCTGGTGGTGCCTAACCTTAACCTCCTCTGGTGGTGGTGCCTAACCTAATGCATCCTACCTCCACCCCCCTCAATAGCAGCAAAATGCATTAGTAGTCCCCAGGCATGAGAACACTTTTTGCCATCCACTGATGGTCACCTGGCTTATTTAGTTAGATTTGGTGGGTGCTTGAATCCACCAAGCCCCTAGACTCTCTCCAGGCCCTAGGCAGCAGCCTAGGTTTGCCTTGTGGATGATCCAGCACTGTATGCGTACATCAAAAAAGGGCGTCGGAAAAAAAGGGCGCATGGTGTAAACGATAAGCAGTATTATCGTTTATAAAAATATTGTGTAGAATTTCGATTACAAATAGTGTTTTAAGAATTTATAAATCATTAAATAATGTGTATGAAATCGGCAATTCTTAAAACTTTAATCTTCCCTGTTTCTAAACTGAAACTTATAATTACGTTTGTTAAAAAAACAGTATTATTTGTTTAAAGATAATAATTATATATTGGTATGAATAATCTTGATTTATCGTTTATTATTATAATAAAATGTGAAAATATTGTTTATAACAATGATATTAATATAAGTACATTCATAATAACTGTTGATTAGTATTATTAAAATTGTACTAAAACTATACCTAACCCTACTCTAACACAGAACCCTCCCTGTACCTATCCCTAACCCCTAGACCCCCTGGTGGTGCCTAAACCTAAGACCCCCCTGGTGGTGCCTAAAACTAACCACCCCAAAGCCCTCCCTGTACCTATCCCTAACCCCTAGACCCCCTGGTGGTGCCTAAACTTAAGACCCCACTGGTGGTGCCTAAACCTAAGACCCCCCTGGTGGTGCCTAAACCTAAGATCCCCCTGGGGGTGCCTAAACCTAAGACCCCCCTGGTGGTGCCTAAACCTAAGACCCCCCTGGGGGTGCCTAAACCTAAGACCCCCTGGTGGTGCATAAACCTGAGACCCCCTGGTGGTGCCTAAACCTAAGACCCCCTGGTGGTGCCTAAACCTAAGACCCCCTATGGATAATAATGTTTTACAAACATTAATAAATAAAACATGTAAATAAAAAAATGTAAACAATTTTTTGGGGTGAATAATAATGTTTTAGAAATGTTTTACAAATAGTGATTGTAAAAAATATATTGCAATTTACGTTACGTACTGATCGCTTTATTTTGTGAATAATAATGTTTTACAAACAGTAAGGGTTAAAATGTTAAATAATGACTTAATTAAATAGGATAAATATGTTTAGTATTTTTATAAACGTTATTCATCACGGGCTCATTTTCTAAACGTAAATCATCACAAACACAGTTATAAAACATTAAAAATCTCCGGGCGCCGTTTGTAAAACGTTAATAATCTCCGGTGCCCTTTTTTCCCTGTTCGGCGCCCATTAAACGATATTTATAATGGGAGTGAATGGGGCGCCCTTTTTGTCCACTTGTCTCACCCCTAGACCCCCTGGTGGTGCCTAAACCTAAGACCCCCCTGGTGGTGCCTAAAACTAACCACCCCAAAGCCCTCCCTGTACCTATCCCTAACCCCTAGACCCCCTGGTGGTGCCTAAACTTAAGACCCCACTGGTGGTGCCTAAACCTAAGACCCCCCTGGTGGTGCCTAAACCTAAGATCCCCCTGGGGGTGCCTAAACCTAAGACCCCCCTGGTGGTGCCTAACCCTAAGACCCCCCTGGTGGTGCCTAACCCTAACCACCCCCCTGGTGGTGTATATTGTGCTGTAACTATACCTATCCCTACTCTCACACAGAACCCTCCCTGTACCTATCCCAAACCTCTAGACCCCCTTGGTGGTGCCTAGCCCTAACCCCCCCCTGGTGGTGCCTAACCCTAAGACCCCCCTGGTGGTGACTAACCCTAACCACCCCCCCTGGTGGTGCCAAACCCTAAGACCCCACTAGTGGTGCCTAACCCTAACCACCCCCCTGGTGGTGTATGTTGTACTGTAACTATACCTATCCCTACTCTTACACAGAACCCTCCCTGTACCTATCCCAAACCTCTAGACCCCCCTGGTGGTGCCTAACCCTAAGACCCTGAACCAGGCAAACTTTTGCGGAAGTTCGATTCGCCCCATAATGCACTATGAGGGTCAACTTTGACCCTCTGCTTCACAGTCAGCATGCACATTGTAGCCATTCAGGCTACACTAAGCCCTGGAGCCCCCCCCCCCCTTATATAAGGCAGGCTCGCTGGCCATGGCACTCACTCTTGTGCCTGCTGCAAATAGACAGACTAGGGAGAGCTGCTGCAGATTTTTTCTCCTAGGGAAAGATTAGTTAGGCTCTTGGCTTGCTCCTGGCTGATTGTTATTGCTAAAATAGCACCCCTCAACAGCTCTTTTGAGAGCTAATGTTTTCCTGATGTGTTTTTTTGTGTGTGTTGCTCACTGACACTGACATTATACAGCCCTATCTGTTGCAGCTGGACCTTGGTAATTGTTATAACTGTGCCAGCCAGGCCCTGCCTAACTATGTATACTGGGACACCTACCTATGCTTACCTAACTACTGGGGCACCTATTTACCTATACGGGGACACCTACCTACCTACCTATACTAGGGGACCTACCTATGCCTACCTACCTATACTGGGACTCCTACCTATGCCTAGCTAACTACTGAGGCACCTACCTATGCCTACCTACCCATACTGGGTCTCCTACCTATGCCTAGCTAACTGCTGAGGCACCTACCTATGCCTACCTACCTATACTGGGACTCCTACCTATGCCTAGCTAACTACTGAGGCACCTACCTATGCCTACCTACCTATACTGGGACTCCTACCTATGCCTACCTACCTATACTGGGACTCCTACCTATGCCTAGCTAACTACTGGGATGCCTACCTATGCCTACCTACCTATGCCTAGCTAACTACTGAGGCACCTACCTATGCCTAACTACCTATACTGGGACTCCTACCTATGCCTACCTACATACAAAAAGATAATAAGGTCGTTGCTTCATTGTGGACAGACCAAATTTGATCAGCTGGACAGTCACTGTTGTTCTATCATTGAGCTACCACAGCCCGGTGACCATATGGGCTGGAAAACTGCCACGGCCTGCACTCTGGCCATGTTGCGCACCAGTCCAGCACGGCCGTCACTACGCAAACAGCTGTTGGCGGTGCGTTACACAGTGAGTTTGGTGTGTCAGTGTGAAGCAGTACTCTAATTACACTCCCTGATTGATGTATACACATGCAAGACGTTTTAAAGCACTTTAGGCCTGCAATTTAGCATTCAATGTGATTTCTGCCCTTAAAACGCTGCTTTGCGTCAAATACAGATTTTTCCCCGGGACTTTGGGCATGCATCCCACTCCGCCATGCCCCCCTCCAGGTGTTAGACCCCTTCAAACATGTTTTCCATCACTTTTGTGGCCAGCATAATTTTTGCTATTTTTCAAAGTTTGCATCCCCGTTGAAGTCTATTGCGGTTCGCGAACTTTTCCGCGAACCGAACCTTCCGCGAAAGTTCGCGAACGGGATTTGTGAACCGAAAATCGGAGGTTCGCAACATCACTAGTGCCTAACCCTAACCACCCTGCTGGTGGTGGCTAATCCTAACCACCCTCCGTGGTGGTGCCTAACCCTAAGACCCCCCTGGTGATGCCTAACCCTAACTACCCCCTGGTGGTGTATATTGTACTGTAACTATACCTATCCCAATTCTCACACAGAACCCTCCCTGTACCTATCCCTAACCCCTAGACCTCCCTGGTGGTGCCTAACCCCCCCCCCTGGTGGTGCCTAACCCTAAGACCCCCCTGGTGGTGCCTAACCCTAACCACCCCCCTAGTGGTGTATATTGTATAGTAACTATACCTATCCCTACTCTCACACAGAACCCTCCCTGTACCTATCCCAAACCTCTAGACCCCCCTGGTGGTGCCTAGCCCTAACCCCCCCTGGTGGTGCCTAACCCTAAGACCCCCTGGTGGAGCCTAACCCTAATCACCCCCCGGTGGTGCCTAACCCTAACCACCCCCCTGGTGGTGGCTAATCCTAACCACCCCCCTCCCCGTGGTGGTGCCTAACCCTAAGACCCCCCTGGTGGTGCCTAACCCTAACCACCCCCTGGTGGTGTATATTGTACTGTCTCTATACCTATCCCTATTCTCACACAGAACCCTCCCTGTACCTATCCCTAACCCCTAGACCCCCCTGGTGGTGCCTAACCCCCCCGATGGTGCCTAAGCCTAAGACCCCCTGGTGGTGCCTAATCCTAAGACCTCCCTGGTGGTGCCTAACCCTAAATCTCCCCTGGTGGTGCCTAACCCTAACCATCCCCCTAGACGTGCCTAACCCTTACCTTCCCCACTGCACAAACACCCTTACACACATATAAACAATAATATATTTAATCCTTAAAATACTTCACTATAAATATCATGAATAGAATAATTTATATATTTGTAATAGAATAAATAGCGTTAAAATCACGTACACATTAATAATATTATAAATAGAAAAAGGTATATATATATATATATATATATATATATATAATAGAATAGATAGCCTTACAATCACGTACGCATTAAAAACATTAAAATGACGGTGATATTAAAAGCGATATATTACAAAACTATAATCAACGCATTATAAGTGTAAAAAACAAAGTTAATACCAAAAGCGACGTATTTCCAATAGAACAAGGTTGAAAATTATATTTAAGCATTAAATATTTCTGATCGGAAGAAAAACGTTCACTACACCATCAACGAACCAATTTTTGCTTCCTATCTATCACAACCAATTAGAAAATACAAATTTTGGTTTTGATCAAAATCAAATTGGACGACTATTTTTATAATCGTTCATAATGATTGTGCCCATCAATGGAGATTATTTACAACTAATCCTATAAAAATTTCTGATCGCTCTAACGATTTTTCGCTAGAAATTGGACCGTTAGTGGCCACCTTTAGGTTGTACTGTGGGAGTTCAAAGGATCATTAGCTCTGCTGTGTTTCATAGTTTAACATACAGTGGCCCATATGCAATTAACTTTTTAACTTTTTTTCTCCTAAGAGATAATTTTTTATTTTTTATTTAGAATAACTTTTTCAGCACTTTGCAATTGAAAAAGTACTAAAAAGTAGGTGAAAAGGTGCTATCAAAATTATTTTGAGTATTTTCTTGCTTGCTGGTGATTTGAAAAGTATTTTATTGACAGGTTTAAAGGGACTCCGAGCACTTCTCATGGGCATGCCTTTAAGCCAGACGACTTCCAACAATGTCGTGCTATGACCCCTCTGGAGGAGCCTCTTGCAATGGCCATGCGTGTCACTTCCTCTTCCTGCTTCATTCAGTGATGCACTTCTCTAACAGAGAAGACAGGAGTGACCCGGAAGTATAACATAGCCAAGATGGCAGCTGTGATTTTTAAATTGAAATCGAACGGAAACTATTTAGTGTAGAACTGCAATTCAGGAATCAAATGAAAGAGGAGAGCACAAGCTACAGAGAGGAATGCATCTTTAAGTACCTTGCTGTGCTGATCGGAGCATACCCATGAGAGTCCCTTTAAAAATATCACCTAGGAGAAAACTCAAGAGAAAAAGTCAATTGCATATGGGCCAGTGTGTGGTTAGTTGGTAGTTGCAAATATGATAGAATGATGCAATGTTGTACAAAAAAAAGCTATAAAACTGAAAATAAAAATATGAGACTCTTCTTTGCTAATAATGTTCCATACATAAAATGTATTATTTAATAAGGTTTTTTTCGCTTCACTGTCACTTTAAGAGGAAAAATGTTCTACTCCATTGGCCTTGCACAGACCCACTCTAGCTAATCAGCACACTTCTTTCTGTCAAACAAAGTTGAGCAGCGGTAATGTATCTCCTTTATTGTCAGGCTAATATACCTCTGTGCAGGTTGAGGCAAGTAAATAATAACTGTGTGCTCTGTGTTCCACAAGCCTGTGTTTACTCCTCCCTATCAGAGCTATAGACTCACTGTGCATTACAAAAAAGATTAACATAAAGCAAGTAAGGTAAATGTGCACTATGGAAACATCTTTGGGTGACTATTCAATAATTACACAAACTAATTGTATGTGGCTGGCTTTACTCTTCTATCCTCCTTTCTGATTGCACACATTGAGCTTGATTCACTAAACCGTGATAACTCAAATATCCAGTGGCGTTCCTACCATTGGGCGCAAGGGGGCGTGGCGCCCCGGGTGACTGACAGCCAGCGGGGTGTCGCCACGACCCCCCATAGTTGCAGTCTTGCAGAGCAGGAGGGGAAGAGCAGTGCTAGAAGGAGGGGTGACATTGTAGCTAGTACTGTATAGTGCCCCCCCATTGCAGCTAGTATAGTGGCCCCCATTGTAGCTAGTATAGTGGCCCCCCAGTGTAGCTAGTATAGTGGCGGCTGACAGCTGACTGGAGGAGAAGGATCGGAATGGTTAAAAATGGTGCACAGCCAATGATAAATATCGTTTTAAAAGGTAAATTAATGTGGCGCCATTTTTTAACTCATAAAACAATAAATATTGTTTTATAATGTAAATTAATGTGACACCATTTTTATACTGTCGGCACTGTGCGCCATTTTTAACTGTTTTCCGAAATAACTAGGCTTTGTTCCTTTTCTTCTTTCTCTGAAAGAGTTAATATTCAGCTATGCAACTATCAGCTTCTCTCCAGTTGGGGCCCAGTCAGACTATAGCATCCCTCATTGCCAAAGAATGAAAGCCATAAAACACTTTCCTTGCAGAGAACTGTCTTCTAAAAGCATGAGATAAATAAAAATATCCAATAGTTCTTACATTTTAGTTCTCTGTTACACAGGACTAACTGTGCCATTGAGCTGAGACAAAACAATAAATCTACTTTTTAAGTTTTAAACATAACATAAAAGTGTGGGGTATCTAAATTCATTTTAGGAGTAGGAGGATAGCTACAATTGTTCAATTGTTTATCATATCAGCTTATTAAGGTTCACTTTAGGCAGGGTAACTCTGTGAACTATATAAAAAAAGGGGGGGGGTTCTTAACTGGTAGAGTGCTACCGGAGCTAATGAAAATACTAATGCTGTGCAATTTGAGGAACAAATGATCTTTGCTCTGCCTGATGTCTTATACTTTACTGAACTGTTACAGGAAACACAAGTGTCCAGCTCCAGTCTTCATCTGACAGGGAAGATGAATGACAATCTATGGATCTCATGATGTATAATTTGGCCAGTCAAGTAAAGAAGGATTAGGCATTTGCAATTAGCAAAGGGTGAAGGAAGCCATTCAATATAGGGAATGAAATGGGAAGAGAAGATGATTAGAGAATATTGAGAAGGCTGGGAAATGCGTGCAGAGATTTGGAGGGCACAATAAAAAGCTGCACTATGATGGACAGTTGGGGATGTTGATTGTGGCATAGACTGTCATAGAAGGAAAAGAAAAGAAGTTATAGGATAGGATACAAAAAGGGGGGGAATCAAATGCATAGTGACAATATTGCACTTGTGTAGTGCTTGAAATGCACCTTTTTTTATCTGATGCCATTTCCTCTTCAATCCAAAATGAAGGCACTTGATTTAGGTGATACTGTTAGTAGCGTGCTGTATTAGGGCTGGTTCACACTACAAAAGCTTTTAAAATACTAGAGAATTTAAAAGCTCTTGCTAATGCAATGCTATGGGGGATTTTTACAAAATCACATCGCTCCAGTGTGCACACACATACATAGGATAGCATTAGCAAAAGCTTTTAAAATCAAAAAACGCTTAGAAAAGCTCTTGTGGTGTGAATTATTATTATTATGTATTTATATAGCACCAACATATTCTGCAGCGATTTACAAAACACAGTAAGACAACACAGGGAACATAGGTACAACCAAAAAATATACAGCAGAGTCTCAAGCAGCACAAATATTGCCACAAAAACAGTAAACATTAGGAGGATGACCCTGCCCTTGCGAGCTTACAATCTAAAGGGTAGTGATAGACACACTCGGTAAGGAGACGTGTGGGGGGGGGGGGGGGGGGGATGGATGAGGCAGTGAGCCTTTGCCTCTGATTACACTGTGAACAGATAAGTAAGTAAACGGGCTAAAAATGTTAAAAGCTTGTCTGAAAAGGTGTGTTTTAAGGGTGCGTTTGAAAATGTCCAGGTTTGGAGCATGACATACAGGCTGTGGAAGAGAGTTCCAAATGAGGGGTGATGCTCGTGTAAAGTCCTGGATGCGAGCATGAGAGGAGTTGATCAGCTTAGAGCCCAGGGGAATTTCTTGGGAGGAGCGAAGGTTGCGGGAGGGAAAATATCTAGAGATTAGTGAGGAGATGTATGGAGGGGACAACTCGTGAAGGGCTTTGTATGTTAGAATCAGGAGTTTGAACTGGATCCTCTGGGTAATGGGTAGCCAGTGGAGAGAACGGCACAGTGGGGCTGCATCAGAGGAGCATGTGGAAAGGTGAATGAGGCAGGCAGCTGAATTTAGAAGGGATTGGAGAGGTGCTAGCCTGTTTCTTTGGTAGACCACAGAGCAGGGTGTTGCAGTAGTCTAGACGGGAGATTATTAAGGTGTGTGCAAGCATTTTGGTGGCCTCTTGTGTGAGAAAGGGACGGATACAGAATATATTTTTGAGCTGGAAATAGCAGGCGGTGGTTAATGACGCAATGTGAGGTTTAAAGGAGAGCTCTGAGTCAAGTATAATCCCCAAGTAGCGGGCCTTAGAGGTCGAGGTTATTGGGGTGTTGTCTACAGTTATGGTTGCAATTGGTGGGGGTGTAGATTGTGATGGTAGAAAAATCACAATTTCTGTTTTACTCATGTTGAGTTTGAGGAAGCAGAAGGACATTGTGGTGATATATTGGGTGCTGATAATGTTAAGGATAATAACAGAACATATTTCTGTCCTTTTTCTGTCTACTGGGTAAAACCTCAGATGTGTACTGTGCTTGGGAGTAATTGGTCACCTGGCCAGAGTAAACTGAAGGCTAATGTGAGTCTGCATGTAAATGTACATTACCTCTGCCCTCATTGTCCAGCAGGGGAAACTGTGTCTACTGCTAATTAGCTGCCAATTGAGGAAGAATAGGCTGGTCGGCATGGCTTTCGAACTCTGGAGTCAGCCATTGTCCCATTATACAAAGCAAGCCTACCAGAGTCTTGGGGACAGGGGAAGCTGACACCTGAAGGTTTGAAATTTATATGACAGCGGCTGGAAGGGGTTGGAAATCTCTGCAGACTTTAAAAACGGAGACAGGAAAGCTTTGATGCTAGGAAATAATGTTGAGGAAGCCTTTTTAGGATACAATCTTACCTGTTGAATTCTGCAACCTTCAAAAAGCTAAAACAGGAACCCTTTAAATTTGCATATCACAGGAAGACTATGACAAGCGTTCGGTGATGTCACAATCTAGGAGATTGCATTAGTTCCTGGGGACTGGACATTAAATGCCCCAGGGGACACTTCGGACTATTTAAGTTGGTCCAGGACAGTCACAGGGTATCTTCTCCTGGAGATAGCGCATAGCTAGGGATTATCTCGACTCCTGGTCGAAAAAACGGCGTTCTCCCGTCAAACAACATTCTAACCTACGCTGGTAACGTTCCTTTTTCCCCCCGTTTATTTTACGCAACTGTCCTTGTGTGTAACTTTGGTTTTTAACTCTGTAATGTTTATTTTGTTTTTGTAATCTTTTGTATATATTCTTTTCTGCACTGTTCCACGTTTTCCTGGAATATTAAATCGTTATTTAATAAGCTTGACTTCGGCTGTACTAAACTAACACTCACAGCCTAGAAGAGACTGCAGTGTAGCTGTTTATAAATCCATGCCTAATTGTATGCTTGAACAACACTACCATATGAAATTGTAATTGCATTGTGTGTGTGGGGCACTTCTGCGCTCGACAGCAGAGTGGGAGTGGCTAACAGTATCGTTCGGAACGACTGTTAGTGGTTTTGCTGCACGACAGTGTAACTTGCATTACAAGTCAGTGCCTGATTGTGCTGTGTTACTGTACAACTGTACTGTGTGTGTGGGTGCGTGGCATTCCCGTATTCGGCCTAAAGCGCAAAGCTGACCCGAATACGAAAACGCGGATTGCGCGCTGAGGACTCGACAGCAGAGTGGACGTGTCTAGCAAATTGCTAGTGGTGGCAGTGAGAAGTGTTCTTAGGGGTCACAGCCTTGTTTGTAGCTTGAATTAGGCTGCTCCCCGTTTGATCTGGTCAAACCCGCAGTCAGGAACCGTATACGCAGGCGTGCCGCGGGCCGGTTCCTGACACACATGAATGCAGATACGGTACGTAGACAGTCTGGGACTCTGGATAGTAGTGAGGAAAGGTCAGGGGCTGAGAGATAGATTTGAGTATCATCCACATAGCGGTGATACTGGAAACAAAAAGAGTTAATTAGTTGTCCCACGTCACGAGTGTAGATTGAGAAAAGAAGTGGCCCAAGAACCGAGCCTTTAGGTACACCAATAGACAGTGGGCGTGGGGAGGAATTAGTGTTAGAAAAGGAGACAATGTAAGAGCGTCCAGAGAGATAAGAGGAGATCCAGGAATGTGCTTGGCCCTTGACTCCTAAAGATGACAGTGTCTGGAGAAGCAGAGCATGATCAACATGAATTAGCCCAGGAGCAAACTCAGGATTTTCAAGGGGGGATTCCTGAAAAGTCTTCCTCAGCCCTATACACAATGCACAACACAGTATAATAATATGGTAGGATATCATGCTGGGTACACATAATGCCATTTCCCATCCAACTGACAGGATCTGATAATTATTTCCCAATTGTCCGATCTGCTCTCGATCCACGATGGAATTGATCAGGAGCAGTTTGGATACAGATAATGAGGATAGCTGACATTGGTAATGAAGGGGAAAGTGAAGCATTCACAGAGCAGGGCACAGGGCTGGGCTCATACCTGGCTCTGTTAAGTTCCCCAGAGCTGCTCCATGCTCTGTGCACACGCAGCTGCTCCATGCTCTGTACACACTGCTGCTCCATGCTATGTACACATGCTGCCGCTCCATGCTCTGTACACACATTGCTGCTCCATGTTCTGTGCACACGCTGTTGCTCCATGCTTTGTACACATGCTGCTGCTCCATGCTTTGTACACACGCTGCTGCTCCATGCTTTGTACACACGCTGCTGCTCCATGCTCTGCACACACGCTGCTGCTCCATGCTCTGTACACACGCTGCTGCTCCATGCTCTGTACATATGCTGCTGCTACATCCAAAGTCAACTGTAGCAGGGAAAGAAAGGGGGCAGTGCTGTGAGCTGTAAGATGCCTGCAGATACTCTGGTGTCTCAACTTGTGCCTGTCCCCAAACACTGCACCAGCCCTGGTCTGAGGGGGGATTCTGGGCAGCTGTAATCCCCCCTGCATTTGCTTATGTACCCCTAGCTGGGTTTACACTGTGCCACATGCACAACAGTGTGTTCACAGTGTATACGCTCAGGATAACTAGAGGTAACTCATAAAGGGAACCTTAACTGGGAGGGATATAGATATTTACTTTTAAACAATACCAGTTGCTTGTCAGGCCTGCTGATCTCTTTAGCGGCAGTAGTGGCTAAATTACAACCCTGAAACAAGCATGCAGCTAATCCAGTCTGACTTCAGTCAGAGCATCTGATCTGCATGTTTGTTGAGAGGCTGTGGCTAAAAGTATTAGAGACACAGGATCAGGAGGAGAGTCAGGCAACTTGTATAAGGAGAGATAAACTATGAAATGATTCATTTAAAGAGCGATACATTGAGAGTTAATAAGTAAGGTGAGACAATTCCAAAGAAAAGTTTTGTGAATCAGCCCCATATAAAGGTGAGCAGCATTACTACTGCAATAAAGCAGATAGCTTCAGGTGGGCCCTACAGGCCATGGGGCTCTGATGCAATTACAACCTCTACATGCCCTATTGCTACACCACTGAAAATATTCACTGACTCAGTGTGTTTGGGAAAAAATAATATCCACCTACACCAAAATGTACAGTTTTTACCTGTAAATACATTTCATGCGGTCTTGCTGTTCTTCTTTAGTTGTGTACTATTGGGATAAGCTTGGGAACCACTACAGTGCGACTCCATTGCAATGTATTTAAGTCTAGTCACAGCTCATTCATGGTGACTCAGCTGCCACAGCTCAGTCACTCACATGAATTGACCCTAATGCTAACCTATATCAGGATCTACTGTTAAATCACACCAGTTTGTTTAGGATTACTACAGTGAGTTCAATGCACATATAGAGGTGTTCAATAGCAGCATAGCACCAAAGCAAAGTTAATAAGATGGATGAAGGCGGGCCCCTACTAGGCCCCTCTGGTCCAGGGGACCCGGTGCGGTTGCATCCTTTGCATCCCCTATTGCTGTGCCACTGAGTGTACCACTAATTACATCAGACTTGTAGTTGTACCCAATCAACAAAGCAATGGAAAATGCTGCTTCATTCCCACCTGTGCCTGGAGACTGGAATGTAAAATATGACAAACTAGCCAGATTGCCTGCGGGCTGTTCTAGAAGACTGACATGGGAGACATGCAAATGTCTGTGCTTCACAAGTCCTACTAACCACTGAGCACTGTCTGTGCTGCTTGTAAAGACACATACTTCTGCAGTCCTGAAATTTGGCTTCACAAGTCAGGCCTACTAACCACTGAGCACTGTCTGTACTGCTTGTGTCTGTGCTTCACAAGTTAGGCATGCTAACCACTGAGCACTGTCTATGCTGCTTGTGAAGAAGACACATACTTCTGCAGTCCTGAACTATCGCATCACAAGTCAGGCCCACTAACCACTGAGCACTCCAGTTTCTTCTTTGTCATCCAGAAGAAGATACCATTTTGACATACCAAAGGGGTGAGTGAAACAATAGATGTTTCTTCAGAAAGAAGATAACATGACGGAATATCAATATGCCAAACTCTGAGTTTGTGTTTTGCCTTTGTGGTTCTGTATTTCAGCACTGAGATCTGAGTTTATATAAACTAAAGCTTTAAAAATCTCCAAACATGTTCTTAAGCTTGTTGCTGTCAGACCCTATTTTGCTTTCTCCTACAGAATTAGGGCATTTACCCAAAGGTTAGTCTACTATAAGCTATTTTTCCTGCCTCTCAGCATCAAATTGCTTGGAGAAATTGAACATATTCTCTCTCCCAGTACTGAAAGAAGTATGTTTGTAAACTTATGATGGATAGCTGTGCCCCTCGCATGAAGTCATTAGGGGACGTGTTGGAAATCAATAGTCTTGTGTTTGATTATCAGCTGAGCAGAACACTTGTTGGACCTGTAATTACCGGTTGCTAAAAGTGCCCAGGGATTGGAAGGAGAAGGAGAAATAAACAGCAGCGGATGATCAATGGGACATGAAAACCTTGCTATTGATCACCTTTAACCTCTGCTTAAACTAATGACATAGCTACCATTTAGCAGTCCCCTGCCCCCTCCTCTCCACTGGCGAGGGCAGCATCAATTGCACTGTAACCACCATAAATCATCATGGGTCAGGAAACGTGCACAGGCTGATGAAAGTGACAAGGCTGAAGCAGGGTGTCACTTCAGCACACAGATGGAAGGATCACATGCTGACAGCAAGATGCGTCTCTCTTATTCTTTCAGTCACTCCAGTTATACCTTTGCTTTAACCCTCAGGTCTGTATTGAGTTTGTGACATTTTTTATTCTTTGTGTAGCAGCAAATTGTGATGACTGAGCTCTTTCTTCTTTTTTAGAGATCGGGTTATTATAACTCTGGTCATAAAAGACACGTGTGTTTCACATACGCACATTTTATTATGTTTCTGCAAATTCACCAACATCAATATGAAAGGATAAGTCTACTTACTAAGTAAACTATTCTAAATGTTGTCCTCCTTCCCTTGTTACTCTCACCCATGGCCAGGGGTGTTGCTAGCCCCAAAGATCAGTGGCACGTGCCCCGGATCTATTCTGGGGTGTCCCAGATGTCCCCCAGGCAGAGTCAGCAGTGGTGCCTCAATGACAAGCATGCTGGGTGCTGTGGTGTCATGGTGGGCCTGTGATGCCTTTATGGGGGCATGCAGGATGCTGTGGTTCTTTTATGGGGGCATGCTGGGAGTTGTGGTGCCTCAATAGGAGGCCTGTGGGAGCGTGGGAGAGGGTCCACTAGAAGGTCAGGGGCTGCTATGGGGAAACGGCAGCAGACCAGCCTGCCCAGCCGAAAGTCAGACCAGCCAGCACAGAAGCCAGGTAACTCTGCCTAGCTATGTTTATCATTTTTTTCATGTTTTTCATTTTTTTTTTGTATTAGTAGAGAGGGGGCTTCATCCAACATTTTGCTGGGCAGGCCTACTTAGAGTACTGTTAAGTTCATGTAAATTTGGCTCCACCCATGACCACACCCACATTCTGTTGTGTGGCCACATCCATTTTCTGGCTGGAGTGCCCAAAAGTGCCCAGGGATCTCTTGGTATCCTAGCAACGCCCTTGCCCATGGCTATCCATCTTCAGTCCCCAGGGGATGGGATCCTCACGTAGTTTTAATACCGCTTTAATTAACACATGAGAATAAATGAAGTAAGTTTTGATTTAGCAAGTAAAATGTCTCCATCCATCCCAAAATACTGGCATGTATACAACTCCTTTAAGGAAACATCTGAGAATTTAATAAAATCAGATTTACTTACCTGGGGCTTCCTCCAGCCCCTGGTAACCTTTGAGTCCCTCGCCGCAGCTACACTCCAGGTACAGAAGTACTGCAGCTGTGCAGAAGGCTCACAGTCACGTACTAGAGTTTCCCCGTTGTAAAAGCTTTTCTCACCCCAACTTACATTCTGAATTTATAGCAGGTGGCAACATCTTTAGTCCCACCAGGTAATCTCTATGCATAGAACTCTCAGTAAACGAACATTCCGCAAAGGAAAGTACTGCTTGTTTGGCAGATGGAAACAGCTGTTATTTCCCACAATGCATTGAGGTTCACAGACAGAACTGTCAGGACCACGGTCCTCAGGCAGCAAAAAGTCTAGAACCAGCCCTGGCTATAAAGAACAGCTAGACCTGCAGTATCTGTAGGTGCAGAATGGTGACTGTGTTCTAATGTGGGCAGGGAACAGGAGGATAGCATGTTTTATATTGGGGAAACAAGAAGACGGCAGGACACCACATGATAAAAGAAGGCGGGGGAACAGGAGGAGGCAGGTGCACAACATTTGTTATAATGAGGGAGGGAGACAGGAGGTTGGCAGGTGTTAAACTGGAAGGAGGGGACAGAAGGGCAACATGTGTTATAGTGTGGTGGAGGTGGAGTAGGGGCAGTATAGCACTTCTCATATAGAGGGGACAGCAGGAGTCAGGAAGGCAGCAGCACTTCCTGCATAGGAGAAGGAGTTTTGGGCCAGGGGTAAACACTTATTAAATACTGTAGGTGGATATGAATGCATGCAAGTGACTACAAGTTTGTTCCAATTAAACTTTAATTGAAACATACATTTCACAATAAAATTAGATTTGAAAAAAAAAACTGCTGGCTAAACCAATGACCACGTATTCATATGTGAATTGGTTAATGTTTCTTTGGTTGGGAAACCACCGCCAATTTTATATAAACCTCTGTGATCCAGTCAGGGCCATTTTTTGGCATAGCCAAATTAGTGGTGACAGCTGCTTGAGGGGGCCAAGGAGTTATTCTTAGCAGAATGTGGTTTATAGAATTCTTACCCACAACTGCTACACTTGTTAAGACATGAATGGTAATGTTAACACCTAAATGGGCAATACTGATTGCGTACGTTAATAAAGGGGCCTGGAAATTTTGGCGCCAACTATTTACCAGGCACCCAAATTTCCACTCTGGCGCCCACATACCAATATTTTCTATTGGTGCCTATGGTGACACCCAATTATAGTCCACTTACCGCATGCGCCCTTTTTTACTGATACCCTACTGATTAACATAACAAAGGTTGCCTGAATAGCATAACAATGAATGGCAGGTACTGTTCATTATTATTCCTATTATCATCATCATATAGTGCCAACATCTTCCCTTGCACTGTACAATGTAGAGAAACATACTATAATGGGGAGCTCAGATAAATGAGCAGTTCAACATACTATACATTTAGGGCAACCAGTGATTAAAGTACAGATACATACAATTAATGTGTAGTTTGAAAAACACCACCAATACTGATAGATGTTCATTTGATAAATGGTACAGAGACAGGAAACACAAGGGAGAGGTCCCTGCCCTTGTGAGTGTTACACAAAAATACCCTGGCAAGTCACTGTAACTTTTAAAGACAACTCAGGTACATGCTGTGTATAAGTTTGGCTTTATAGTCTCTTTAAACATTGGCAGCCAATTTCCATTGGGCAGGACACACTTGACTGAAATGGCAGATACATTTGTATACTTACATATTGTAAAAGTGTAGGGTATACAATGGGATTCATCTGAAAATGGCGCCTGCAAATAATGGCGCACGGTGTTGCCGCTAATCCATTTGCCGCTTATTGCTATTTAACGTTAAAGCCTTATTGTTATTTAGCGTTAAAGCCTTATTGTTGTTTAGCGTTAACACACAGAACCCTCTCTGTGCCTATCCCTAACCCCTAAACCCTCTCTGGTGGTGCCTAACCCTAACCACCCCCCTGGTGGTGCCTAACCCTAAGACCCCCCTGGGGGTGCCTAATCCTAACTGCCCCCTGGTGGTGCCTAACCCTAAGACACCCCTGGTGGTGCCTAACCCTAAGACCCCCCCCCTCTTCTGGTGCCTAACCCTAACCACCCCCCGATGGTGCCTAACCCTAACCTTGACAGTGTTACATTAAATCTATTCACCGTTTTGCAGTTAAATAACGTCTGCAGTTTGGCTTATGTAGGGCGCTATTGATAAATAACGTTACTGTGGGCAGTAACGTCTGCTGTTTGAGAAATGAACGGCACTATTGGTAAATAACGTTAGTGTGTGCTACTATTGATAAATAACGTTAGTGTGTGCCGTTTTTCTTCTTTTTTCCCTGTGCGCCATTATTATGCAGTACTAACAATAAATAGCGATATGCGTATCTTTTTAATGCGGCGCCATTCTTATGCATAGGCGCTGTGCGCCATTATTCACTGATCCGATACAATGTGTCTTTCTCTTTGTGCCAAATGAAAACAAATGTATGAGAATAAAGATATATAGTTCAATCTGCTATCAATATAAGTGTTATAAGAAGAAAGCAGTTTCCTATCACATTCCACATTTGTAGAAGGCTTGAGGTAGTGTTCTCATATCTTTACCTATCTGTCTGTACACACCATATTTCTAATGACTGCTGCTCAAGATCTGAGGCACTGCAGGGCCCAGCTGCTATTGTGTACCACTGATTCAGCTGGACAGGTAAGCAGAACCCTGCCACAGGGACTGTATCTATCACTAAGCTTTGACTAAAGCACAGATACTTTGTCACCTTTGCAGAGTGACCCAGCTAGTGGCTGCACAAAGTGTCAAAACTAGCCTAATCACATGGAGAGGAAAAAAGATTTAAAACACTGTGAATGCATTTCTACTTTTTTCTTTACGAAGAAAAATTCAAGTTAATTTGACTGTTATTAATATTTAAATAATAGTAATGATGATGATAATTATAATAACAGTAGAAATAATAATAATAATAATAATAATAAAAAAACACTGTTGTTGTTAGCTACAGCTGTAGTATTATTATATGTAGACATTACAATTACCAAAACCTGCTTGTCCACAAATACTGTAAGCAAAAGGGTGCTATGGTGAAGCTGTAACTGTGTCATTGATTGTTTTGATGTAATATAGGAAGCAGGCAGACTTAGGACTTTTTTTTTTGATCTAGAATAAAATAAGTAGCAAGTTACAACAGTGCTGGGATCTGCTCTTTCTATGTAATACTGATATACAGACCTAGGACTCCTTGCTGAATGGTGTTTATCGTGTAATTGAATAATAAGTGTAATGCATTAGGCTGGATTGACAGTGCTGAATTGCATAACGCACGCCTTAAAGAGATACTGAAGCGAACTCATTTTCCCCCTTTTACCTTATAATTCGCTACAGTGCTCTCATGCCAAGTAATCCGCCGCGTCCCCGCCGCTAAACGAGCGCTGCAGAGCCCCAAATCCCGGGGGGGCAATCTGGCAGGCATTTCCTGGGAGGGGCAGAGCTTTTAGCTTCAGCTCTGCCCCTCCTGACATCAATCGCGGCGGATCGCCGACTCTCCCCGTCCCTCTCACTCTTCCTTCATAGAGAGGGGCGGGGAGAGGCGGTGATCCGTGCGGCGATTGACGTCAGGAGAGACACAGCTACAGCTGGAAGCTCTGCCCCTCAGCGCAGCAAAATCCACAACCAAGTTGGTTGTGGATATTTGCGGATGGATGTGGGGGCTCTGCAGCGCTCATTTAGCGGCAGGGACGTGGCGGATTACTTGGCTTGAGAGCACTGAAGCGACTTATAAGTAAAATGGGGAAAATAAGTTCGCTTCAGTGTCTCTTTAAAATGTGTGTGAACAGCTATGGAGACTGGACATAGATTTTAATGCAAAGCCTGCATGCAGTGAGTTAGAATAACGCGATCCATTACTGTGAACAGCCCCATAGAATTGTGTGGGCAGTAAGTTGACATGCAGAATTTTTCTGCAACGCAACTGAGCACTGTGAACCTAGCCTTACCGGTGCATACTATAGCTCATATGCAACAAATGTTACAATAATGAAGTCTCTGGCAGGTTAACAGAATGTACTCCATATTTTTCTTCAAGGGTCTCCAAACATATGAAGAACTGAAATGCAATACTTAAAGCACATCTGGACTGAGGGCGGGGGATATGAAGGCTGACATATTTATTATTTCCTTTTAAAGAGAACTCACAGTAGGTTCTAATAATCCTATTGGCACACAGAGGCTGGGTCTGCACATAATGCCCAGCCTCTGTTGCTATACTGTCTCCCCCCAGCCCCCCCCCCCCCCCCTGCGCTCTGCTGTCCCCCATAATTCACACAGCCGTGCTAGCGACATCACTAGCAGGCTGTTTACCTCTGCACTGCCATTCACCGCCGCTCCCCTGCCTCCTCTATGCCGCCACTCCCCGCCTGCATCCCTTCCCACTGATTGGAGGGAAGGGACGCAGGTGGGGAGCGGTGATATAGAGGAGGCGGGGGAGCGGCGAGAGCGACAGTGCAAATGTAAATAGCCGGCTATCGACACACTGCGTGTTGCAAGCACGGCTGTGTGATTTATGGGGGACAGCAGGGGGGGTCTGGGGGGAAACAGTATAGCAACAGAGGCTGGGCATTATATTCAGACCCAGCCTCTGTGTGCTAATAGGATTCTTAGAACCCACCTCTTTAAACAATACCAGTTGCCCAGCTGTTTTTTGGATCCTCTGTTTCTAATACTTTTAGCCATAGACCCTGAACAAGCATGGCGGTCAGATGTTTCTGACTGAGGTCTGACTAGATTATCCACTTGCTTGTTTCATGTGGGTGATTCAGACATTATTACAGCAAAAGAGATAAGTAGAACTGCCATGCAACTGATATTGTTTAAATAGAAATAAATATAGCAGCTTCCATATCTCTCTCAATGCAGGTGTATTTTAAAGGGGCAAAATTGTAAAATTTAAAATATGTGCAAACATAGACAAATAAGAAGTAAGTTTTTTCCAAAGTAAAATGAGCCATAAATTACTTTTCTCCTGTATTGCTGTCACTTACTATTTCTATTTATTTCTAGGTAGTAGAAATCTGACAGAAGCGACAGGCTTTGGACTAGTCCATCTCCTTAACATTTTACACAGTTTATCCTTTTTTGTTAGTATTCTTTAGATTTTTAGAGGTTTTCTCATACCGTTTCCTGCGTTGGGAATTTGGTGAAAACGTCACTTTCATCGTGTCGTGCCATAATGTTGCAGTATGAAAGTCTCCGTAGACTTTTATTGCACGGCGGTGGGGTGCGGCTAAAATACCGCACCGCCTCAGTGTTAAAGGGCCCTGAGGGTTATTATATTAAATTAACATTTGTGTGAATACAGTCAAATGCAGGTGCAGTCACATACATACAAGACCAATTTTGCCCCCTTCCATGTAGTATGAGAGCCATACTCTACACAGTCTAGTCTATTGAGCTGAACTCCCCATCAGATAAAAATCTTTGCTAGATGCTGCACACAAAAGATGCTGTAGACATTTAAAAGATCAGTATCTGCAAAAGATCTGTTCCTGAAAAAGATCCGTTCCTGCAAAATGCATTCATAGTCTATGATATCTGCAGATCCTCATACACACCTTGTTTAACAGACATTCATCTGCAGATCAGATCCCCCAGGATGGATCTTCAGATCTGCAGATGAATGTCTGTTAAACAAGGTGTGTATGAGGATCTGCAGATATCATAGACTATGAATGCATTTTGCAGGAACAGATCTTTTTCAGGAACTGATCTTTTGCAGATACTGATCTTTTGCATGTGTACAGCATCTTTTGTGTGCAGCATCTTGCAAAGATTTCTGTCTGATGTGGAGTTCAGCTCCATAGAATAGACTGTATAGGTATGGCTCTCATACTACATGGAAGGGGGTAAAATTGGTCTGTGATCTTTCATTTTCCAAAGACTTTTATCTGATGTGTGTACCCACCTTTAGTCCTGGTGGATTTATTGAAAAAAGAGACTCTTGGTCTTGATGCCTCATTATAACAGAAGAATGTAACAGTGAGTGCACATCACCTTGCTACCTTGCACATATACTCTTCACAGCGTTGCACAATCCGGAATAATAGCACCAGATATCCACAGTAATGTCACAAAGAAAAAAGCATCCAGGAGCAACTGCGCTGTCATACATAAGAACATCCAAACTTTATTCCAACATCTTCTTTAAAAAATAGTAGCAAATTTTGCAGAAGGACATAAAAGTACTTATCACTTCACAGGTCACACATGCAGCAGGGGTGCCAGACACGGAGAGGTGCGGAGGTGCTGAGTCGACGATTGTTTCGCCCCAATCGGTCTTGATAAAGCCCCGATTGGGGCGAAACGATCGTCGACTCAGCACCTCCGCACCTCTCCGTGTCTGGCACCCCTGCTGCATGTGTGCCCTGTGAAGTGATAAGTACTTTTATGTCCTTCTGCAAAATTTGCTACTATTTTTTAAAGAAGATGTTGGAATAAAGTTTGGATGTTCTTATGTATGACAGCGCAGTTGCTCCTGGATGCTTTTTTCTTTGTGACATTACCTTGATGCCTCATTTACTAGGACATCTCTAGAGATCTCCAACCATGCCTAGTGGGAAAACTGGGGATATTATAAGTGGTTCAGCCAACATAAACTCAGATCGATTAACATTTGTCATATTCAGAGTTGCTGGGAAGTTTCTAAATTAAGGCTCATACACACATCAGACCATAGTCTTTGGAAAATGAAAGATCACAGACCAATTTTACCCCCTTCCATGTAGTATGAAAGCCATACCTACACAGTCTATTCTATGGAGCTGAACTCCCCATCAGACAGAAATCTTTGCAAGATGCTGCACACAAAGATGCTGTAGACATTCAAAAGATCAGTATCTGCAAAAGATCTGTTCCTGCAAAATGCATTCATAGTCTATGATATCTGCAGATCATCATACACACCTTGTTTAACAGACATTCATCTGCAGATCAGATCCACCAGGATGGATTTTCAGACCTGCAGATGATTGTCTGATCCCTCCACTGGCTTCCTATCCAGTCCAGAATCAGATTCAAGATACTGTGTCTGACCTACAAATCTGTCCACAAAACCTGTCCAACCTACATTTCCGATCTTACTCAGAGGTACACACCTAGCCGCTCACTCCGCTCTTCCAATGAACTTCGCCTAACCGCCCCCCGCATCACCCAGTCCCATGCACGCCTCCAGGACTTCTCAAGAGCTGCTCCAACACTATGGAACTCCCTACCTCCACCCATTAGGGCAGCCCACTCCTTCAACATCTTCAAGAAAGCCCTCAAAACTCACCTTTTCACTCTGGCCTACTACGCCTCACAAGTGTTCTCAACCCACAGCTGAACTCTGGTCTCCTACCTCTCGTGTCCCTACCTCTCCCTTTAGATTGTAAGCCTTTGGGCAGGGTCCTCCTCCTTTTGTGTCCAACCTGATCATGCACCTCCATTACTGTGAACCCATGCTAGGCATCTGAGTGAACCTAACTTGCCTAATCTCCATGCTCCATCCAGTGACTGACTAAGCATTACCTTGTACTCATACTGTGCTGCATGATCTGGTCTTTCTTGTATTCCTGTATTGTCATTTTGCTGCATGTCACCCCTAAATATTGTATGTATCCCTATTTATTGTCCAGTGCTGCGTAATATGTTGGCGCTTTATAAATACAATAAATAAATAAATAAATGAATCTGCAGATGAATGTCAGTTAACCTTCCTGGCGGTAAGCCGCACAGGAGGTTTTCTCAGGCCCTGCTGGGTCGATCTGCGTAATTTTTTTTTGCTGAACGCAGCTAGCACTTTGCTAGCTGCGTCAGCACACTGATCGCCACCGCCCCGCGCTGATTCTCCGCTATCCGCGCCGCCGCAGAGCCCCCCCCTAGACCCCTTCGCTGCCTGGCCTATCAGCGCTAGGCAGCGCTAAGGGGTGGATCGGGTCTCCCTTAAACGTCACGACGTCCATGACGTCAGTGACGTCATCTCGCCCCGTCGCCATGGTGACGGGGGAAGCCCACCGGGAAATCCCGTTCTTTGAACGGGATTTCCTGATCGCCTATCGCCGGAGGCGATCGGAGGGGCTGGGGGGATGCCGCTGAGCAGCGGCTATCATGTAGCGAGCCCTAGGCTCGCTACATGATTTAAAAGAAAAAAAAAAAACGGCAGCGCTGCCCCCTGGCGGTTTTTAATATACCGCCAGGGAGGTTAAACAAGGTGTGTATGATGATCTGCAGATATCATAGACTATGAATGCAATTTGCAGGAATGGATCTTTGGCAGGAACAGATCTTTTGCAGATACTGATCTTTTGTGTCTGTACAGCATCTTTGTGTGCAGCATCTGCATACGCTTAAAAAGGGCGCCGGGAAAAAAGGGCGCAGGGTTTTAAACGATAAGCATGAATAACGTTTAAAAAAATGTGTGCTATATTTTGTTTAAAAATAAGGTTTTATAAAGTTAGAAATCATTAAATAATGTGTATGAAATCGGCAATTATAAAAACGTTAATCTTCCCTGTTTAAAAAGTGAAATGTATAATAACGTTTTATAAAAGATTAATAAGAATTTTACTAAAACTATACCTAACCCTACTCTCACACAGAACCCTCCCTGTACCTACCCCTAACCCCTAGACCCCCCCTGGTGGTGCCTAAACCTAAGACCCCCCTGGTGGTGCCTAACCCTAAGACCCCCCCTGGTGGTGCCTAACCCTAAGACCCCCCTGGTGGTGCCTAAACCTAAGACCCCCCTGGTGGTGCCTAAACCTAAGACCCCCCTGTGATAAGCATTAATAATGTTTTAAAGAAATATTGTGCTGTTTTTCGTTTAAAAATAATGTTTTAAAAAAATATTGTACTGTTTTTCGTTTACAAATAATGTTTAAAAAATTAGAAATCATTAAATAATGTGTAATCATGAGAAGCAGTTATAATGCATTAAAAGTCTCGCTTTTAAAACGTTATTTTTCTCCGGCGCCCTTTTTTCCTGTTGGGCGGCCATTAACCGCTTGCCGCCCGCATCACGCCACTGGGCGTGGCCGCGGCGGCAGCCCCAGGACCAGCTAACGCCAAATGGCGGAAAGTCCTGGGGCAGCAGTTTACGGGCGATCGCGCGCACACTGCGCGTGCATCTCCCGCTTGGTGGGCGGAGCTGTGCTCCGCCTTCAGTCTCCGAGCAGCGATCGCCGCCCGGGAGACTGTTACACGGCGAAACCGCCGTGTATTTACATGTGCAGCGCTGCAATCAGCAGCAGCGCTGCACTGGGGACAGCCGTGTGACACAGCTGTCCCTCTGGGGGACAAGAGAGCGATCGGCTCAATCGCCGTAATTGGCCGGCTGGGGGGAGGGAGGGGATTTAGAAAAAAAAATAGTAAAAAATATTTTTTAAAAAACAAAACAAATATTTATAAAAAAAGAAATAAACACAGGGGGGGCGATCAGACCTCACCAACAGAGAGCTCTGTTGGTGGAGAGAAAAGGGGGGGGATCACTTGTGTGCAGAGGTATACGGCCCTGCAGCTTGGCCTTAAAGCTGCAGTGGCCAATTAAGGAAAAATTAGGCTGGTCACTAGGGGGGTTTACCACCATGGTCCTCAAGAGGTTAAACAATATTTATTATGGGAGTGAATGGCGGCGCCCTTTTTGTCCACCTGCCTCATGCGCCCAAATTTCCTGCTTCCGCAGCATCTTGCAAAGATTTTATCTGATGGGGAGTTCAGCTCCATAGAAAAGACTGTGAAGGTATGGCTCTCATACTACATGAAGGGTGGTAAGATTGGTCTGTGATCTTTCATTTTCCAAAGACTATAGTCTAATGTGTGTATGAGCCTCTAGTGTTGGTGTGACTGCAGTTGCATGCAGCATTCACAGCAAGGGTCTATTTTTTAAATAAATCCATTGGAGCCTGATTTTTTTTAGAGAAACATATTCTACTAACCTATCAGCAATCACAATTGAGTCGGTATAGTGGAGATGAGGTTTGCAATCTTCCTTCAGATGTAAAAAACTAGAAATTAGTTTTAGTTATTTACTCTCACAGAAAGGTCGTAATTTATGAAGACTCTCATAGCAACTGTATTCCTAAACTTTACAGAGGGCACTGTTACTAAGGCTACAAATAAACTGTCACTTATGAAAATTCATGGATGCTTGCAAATTAATAAATAATGAGATAAAATTGCAGCAGATTTTTAAATCCAATCTATAATTTGCTCAATGACTTCCCATGTGGAGATGCTTGGAGATAACTTAGTAAATCAGGAGATGCTTTAGTAAATCAGGTCCTCTATGTTAATTTCTTCACAGTGTAGGCCTAGAAAGGTTTGCACAGGTATTGCTTCCTAATTAAGCTAATTAGTTCTGCCCATTACGTTAAAAAAAATAAAAATTGCAATCAAGTTAACTTTTAATCAAGGCCTGGGGATACAGTAACTACACACACATTATGCAGAAGCCCTGTTTAAGAAACTGCTTTCAAAATCATGTGCTTTCAATTCTATGTGGCCTGGTGCACACCAAAACCCGCTAGCAGATTCGCAAAATGCTAGCAGATTTTGAAACGCTTTTTCTTCTTTTTCTGTAGCGTTTTACCTAGCATTTTGCGGTTTTGTGAAGCGTTTTTGGTGTAGTAGATTTCATATATTGTTACAGTAAAGCTGTTACTGAACAGCTTCTGTAACAAAAACGCCTGCAAAACCGCACTGAACTGCCGTTTTTCAGAGCGGTTTGCGTTTTTCCTATACTTAACATTGAGGCAGAAACGCATCCGCAATCCAAAAAATGACTCACCCCGGGAGTATGCGTTTCAGCAAAACGCCTCCCGCTCTGGTGTGAACCACCCCATTGAGATACATTGACCAAGCGTACCCGCAGCCGCAAGCGGGTGCAAAAATGCCTAAAAACCCGCTCGGTGTGCACCAGCCCTAAGACTGGTTTGCTGACTGCTGAGTGGAGTTGCCTAATATTTTATCATTAACTATTATTGTTATTATTTAGTATTAACCGGTTCAGCACCGCAGTGCCGAAAATCTCATGCATCCGAGCAACGTTCACCTCCCATTTATTCGCCTATAACTTTATTGCTACTTATTACAATGAATTGATCTATATCTTGTTTTTTCTGCCACTAATTAGGCTTTCTTTGGGTAGTACATTTTGCTAAGAATTATTTTTTTCTGCATGCATTTTAACAGAAAGATTAAGAAAGAAATGAAAAAAATTCAGTATTTCTCAGTTTTTGGCCATTATAGTTTGAAATTAATATACGCTACCGTAATTAAAACTCATATATTTTATTTGCCCATCTGTCCCAGTTATTACACCATTTAAACAATGTCCCTATCACAATTTATGGTGCCGATATTTCATTTAGAAATAAAGGTGCATTTTTTCAATTTGCGTCCATCACTATTTATAAGCTTATAATTAATATAATAATATACTCTCTTGACATGCATATTTAAAAAGTTCAGACCCTTGGGTAACTATTTATGTTGTTTTTTTTTTATTGTATTTTTTTTTACTTTTTTTTAAATAAAAAATGTATGTAGGTAATTTTTGGTGTGGGAGGGAAACTCCTTATTTTAAATGTAAAATAATAATATTGGTTAATTTAAAATGTATGTGGGTGCAGTTTACTATTTGGCCACAAGATGGCCACAGTGAAAAAAGTCCTGGATGCGAACGATCTCGCATCCAGGAACTTAAAAGCAGGGGAGAAGTTTCCTGGGGGCAGAAATACCGCGCTCTCTGGATAGAAAGCGTCGGTATTTCTGCGGGGACGTTAGATCGGTGAATGGGAATTATATTCCCATTCACTGATCGGGGGGCTAGCGGCAGGCGGCGGGAGCGTGCACGGGAGCGCACCCGATCGCGCGCACCATGCGGCCAGAGCAGCAGTGCCTATCTGGACGAGGAAGCTCGTCCAGATAGGCCGAACTGGTTAAGGATGCTCATTTGGATTCCGCGGAAAATGCAATTCCCGCATTTCCAATAAGAAATCCATATTTCCACATCAGAATGCGGAACGCGGAAATACTAATGTGGAACGTGTGTTTTTACGGAAACACTAAAATTTACGTGGAAATTCCGCTAGCCGATATGCAGTAATTTTGAGCCAATCAGAAGACTCAGAATCAATCAATCAATCAATCAATCAGATTATTCAGATTTTAGGCGAAAATTTTTGCAAAAAAAACTTGCATTACCGATATTTGGTAATTTTAAGCAAATCACAAGACTCAGAAAATCTTAATGAATTAGCCAATCTGATAATGCATTCTTTGCAGAACTCCGCTTACCAATATTCAGTAATTGAAAGACAATCAGATAACTTTAGAAGACTTACAATGAATAAGTCAATCAGAGAATGCGAAAATGTTCATGAAATTTTTTCGTGAAAATCTGCATCAGAATGTGCACATACACGGACGTCGGAAACCGGTGGCGGTAATCGGAATTCGCGGTAAGCGGAATTTTATTATGCTAATCTCTTTTTAGTATTTACAGTGCTGTCCATAATTATTTATACCCCTTGCAAATTTTGACTTAAAGTTACTGTTGTTCAACCAACAAGTAATTTTTTGACAGGAAAGGACATAGGTGTCTCCCAAACGATGATGACAATGAAGACAATGTACAAGAGGCATTATTGTGGACAAAAAAAAAACATTTCTCAGCTTTTATTTACATTTGAGCAAAATGTGTCCAGTCCAAAATTATTCATACCCTTCACAAACTGTCACAGTCTGTGGGAAAATCCAAAGTTCTATACCCTTCCAAACAGTCCAAGATGTTCTAAAGCATTCAAATTACCCTGATTAAATGGGAAGAGCAGTTTTAATCAACTCAACAGGTGAAAAACAGGAGCGCTCTGAAATTGGTTTGTGGACAGTCATAGATAAGACAAAGGAGCTCAGTGAGAACCTGTGGCTGCTCACAAGTCAGGAAAGGGCTACAAGGCCATTTCTAAATGTTTTCAAGTTCCAATGGCTACAGTGCAAAGTATTATTAAAAAATACAAATGTTCCGCACTGGGGAAAACTTTAGAGGACATGGTCGGAAGCCAAAATTACACCTGTGCTGGCCAGGAGGATAGTGAGAGAGGTGAAAAAGAATCCAAGGATCACCACCAAGGCCATCCTGGTGAATCTGGGCTCTGCTGGTGGCAATGTCTTAAGGCAGACAATCCACCGGACACTGCACACTGCTGGGTTCCACAGATGCAGACCAAGGAGGATGCCCTTTTCCAGATAAGCCACACAAAAGCTTGCTTGGCCTTTGCAAATGCTCATTTGGACACAGAAGAAGACTTCTGGTCTTCTGTGTTATGATCAGATGAAACAAAAATTGAATTGATTGGTCACAATGATGTTTCCTTCATTTGGCGTAAAAAAGGAGAAGCCTTCAACCCAAAGAACACAATCCCCACTGTCAAACATGGTGGCGGGAAGCTAACGCTTTGGGGTTGTTTTTCAGCCAATGGACCAGGGAACCTAATCACAGTAAATGGCACCATGAAAAAAGATCAATACATAAGGATTCTCAACGACATCATCAGGCAGTATGAAGAGAAACTGGGCCTTGGGCACCAGTGAACATTTCAGCATGACAATGACCAAAAAAGTGGTGAAGAAATGGTTAGCAGACAGCAACATTAACATTTTGGAGTGGCCCAGCCAGAGTCCTGACTTGAATCCAATTGAGAATCTGTGAAGGGAGCTAAAGATCAGAGTGATGGCAAGAAGACCCTCCAACCTGAAAGATTTGGGGCTCATTGTTAAAGATGAATGGGCAAAAATACCTGTGGAGACATGAAAAAAGCTGGTCTGCAATTATAGGAAGTGTTTGATTGCTGTAATAGCCAATAAAGGCTTTTCTATTGATTATTGAGAAGGGTATGAATAATTTTGGGCTGGGCACTTTTTCTCAAATGTAAATAAAAGCTGAGAAATGTTTTTTTTCAAAATAATGCCTCTTGTACACCATCTTTATTATCTTTTGGGAGACACCTATGCCATTTCCCGTCAAAAAATAACTTGCTGGTTGAATAAAAGTAACTTTAAGTCAAAATTTGCCATAATAATATTTATGGGCAGCACTTTATATTATGCAGCGCTTTACAGAGTATATAGCCTTGTCAGAGTACATGTATATATCTAGCTCCGCATTTCTCCTACATTTAATCCGCGCTCCCTTATCCGCACTGGTACATCTAAAGGCCCGTACACACGCTTGATTTGCTGGAACGACGGGTCCGTCAGACCCTCCCGCTGGACGGGCGTTCCAGCGACAGTACAACATGTGTACAGTCTATCTGCAGACTGAGAAGGCTGTTTCTGAACGATACGCGCGCAGCGGATCGTTCAGAAACAGCCTTCTCAGTCTGCAGATAGACTGTACACATGTTGTACTGTCGCTGGAACGCCCGTCCAGCGGGAGGGTCTGACGGACCCGTCGTTCCAGCAAATCAAGCGTGAGTACGAGCCTTAAGACCCCCAGCTCAGATAAACAAAACCAGCTGACGTTACAGATACATTATAAATAAGCTTCTATCCAAAGCGTGTTGTGTCCTTCCACTAACAGCTCTGTCCATTGTTGAAAGACAGAATGGCATTTCATCCTATGTTTACTTTATTGGTATAATCATTTTTATTACCTCTTTCCTTTAAGAACAATGATATTCAACTGTCTGTATAATATTTCAGTAATTGCTGTACTTACTGTTACCAGATGTATTTTTGTGCACCACTTCATATTGATTAAATAGCCCTTGGTTTTGGACAGCCTCCCTCATTATACATTGAAATAGTTGCCTTGTTTTGTCATTAAATAGCCAGTGTATAAGGTTAGCAAGTGTCTTCATTACTAGTTTCATGTGTGAGATGAATAGATACATGTAACAGTAGCTTAGTGCATCGTCATAATGCACGGTGTACCATGGAAAATGTTCCAAAAAAGTTCTGGAAACATTAACTTTAAAAGGTTACTTTAAAAGCTGAGCTCCAGGTAAACAGGTAAAATAATAGTTAAAAGATAGAACTTGATTTACCAAGCTCATGTCAGGCTGGACAACATTACAAATATGACAGATCTAAAAGGTTTTGGAGTACTCCATCTCCTCATGGGCAATTCTTAATTTTTCTATTATTCTCCCTGGAAAGGATCTGTACAAAGATGCCGGACAGTCTCCCTACTCACTTCCACACTACTTTGGCAGTAGGACTGAGAAACTGTCATTCGGTAAGTGCTTTTGAACTTAACCTCCTTATCGGTAATCCCGAGTCAGGCTTGGGATGGAAATTCATAGCTCAGAGCAGTAATCCCGTTCCTGAGTGAGTTATATGCAGGAGCTGCTTAGATCTCTCTGTGATATGGTTTTTATTTCTTGTTTTTAGGGTCTAAAGGCTTGTGAAAAAATTGCACGGCTTTTAGACCCTATATCTGGAAATAATAATAATGCCAGGGGGGTTAAAGAAACCCCTGAGAATCCCCTATGAGGAGATGGAGTAGTCCAAAACCTGCCAGATACTACATAAGTGACAGCAACATATGAAAAAGTAATTTATAGTGCATTTTGCTGCAGGACAAATGTACAGTTTTTATATAGACATGCATACTGTACATGTGTATTTTACAATGTTTCATGATAGTGGTCCTTTAAGGACTTCGTCGGATGAGAAGCTGGCATGAGTATGGGAGCCTCTGTGGCATGCCAGATCTTAAAGAGGAACTCCAGTGAAAATAATGTAGTAAAAAAAGTGCTTCATTTTTTACCATAATTATGTATAAATGATTTAGTCAGTGTTTGCTCATTGTAAAATCTTTCCTCTCCCAGATTCACATTCTGACATTTATTACATGGTGACATTGTTACTGTGGGCAGGTTATTTAGCTGTTTCTAGCTGCTCTGTCTGTTAGACAGCTAATAACAGCTATTTCCTGTCTCTGAACATTGTTACATTGTAGCAGTTTGCCAGCAGTACCGCGGTCTTCAGAGCCTCTTGTGGGAGGGGTTTCAGCACAAAATCAGTCACACAGCGCCCCCTGATGGTCTGTTTGTGAAAATCATTGTCTTTCTCATGTAAAATGGGGTATCAGCTACTGATTGGGAAAAAGTTCAATTCTTGGTTGGAGTTTCTCTTTAAAGGGGTTCTGTGGGGGGGGGGGGGGGGGGTTGAAGATAAAAACAGACACTTACCTGGGGCTTCTATCAGGCACCGTAGCAGTAATGTCCCACGCCGTCCGCCTCGGATCTGCCGGCACCGGGCAATTATTCGTCTCACAAGACAAATAATGCACGCTCTCGTGTGTTCCCGCGTGCTCCCACTCGCATCATCGGAAGCTTACTGCGCAGTAAGCTTCCAATGACGTGCGTGAGCGAGCAGGAGCGTGACCATGGCCGCGCAGCCGCAGTTAGATGGCATGCCGCACTAGACCGGGGCCGGCGGCGGAGAACGGCGGATCGGAGGAAGACGGCGTGGGACATTACTGCTACAGGGGGCTGATAGAAGCCCCAGGTAAGTGTCTGTTTTTATCTTCAACCCCCCCCCCCCACAGAACCCCTTTAAGCAATGTCTGACCAACCTCCCGAGAGCCCAAGTGCATTGTTCTCCTACGCTCTTCATCCACCAGAAGCTGTTACATTGTGCCTCCTCCTCTCTCCTTAGCAAGAGATATGTTGCTAGCCTCTGGTTTAGCGCCATAAAATGTAATTGCACTAAGATTTCTAGTGGAGATCTAATTGACACTAATAAAATCAACTTCTGTGGTTTGTTTTGAACTGCAATAGATACTTCTGCACCATTTGCCCCAATGGCTGCAAACCTAAGTTTCCACTGGGGGGGGTGGAGGCGCCCAAAAATAGGTAATGTGATGAAACAAAAAATATATTATTTTTTTTGTTTCATCACATTACCTATCTTTGCCTATTTGTGCCTATACTATGCCTCCACTCCTCCAGTACTATACATTATAGCTCCTTTGGAGGGGTTCACCTTCCGGGTGTGGTGTTATCTACAACCAAGAAGGACCAACCAGGAGTGCTACCATCCAGTTCCAGTAGGACCTGGAATACCGAGTGGAGACGGTTATTTCCCCGTTGGTGATATACGGTGGTTGGAGGGACTGCAACCCACCTTTGTGAGTATAAAAACTCTTATACTACAATCTAACATCAAATACCCCACAATACTGCACCATTTGGCTCCTGGTCTCTCCTCGTCATACAGGTGACCGTGGTATCCCCACAGCGACCACCTTATCTACTAAGTTTCCACTGATCTGAGTGGCGCACTCATCCAGGGGTGTAACTACAGGGGTGCAGATCCTGCAACCCAGAGCTGTAAGTGGGCCCCCAAATACTACTTCACTCCCTCTGATAAAGGGGTCCATCCTTCAGATCAGATGTTTTTGAGACTACACTTGTTTTGGTTGTGAAGATAATGATGTCCACACTTGTTTTATGACCCTTGCAAGATGTCCCCCCTGGGCTGTGAGGGTCAGAAGGGGTAGGCAAGGGAAAGGGTGTGAACATTGGGGGGCCCACCAAAGTTTTGCTGAGGGGCCCCATGATTTGTAGTTACGCCCCTGCCCTCATCAGTTTCACCCAGCTGAAATCAAGCTTACTTTCTCCATTCAGGGAAAAGGGGGCTTTCATCCTATTCAGACAAAATAATGAAATCTACCAGAAACAATCAGTAATCAGTAGCCACTGCAGGTGTGGAGGCAACAATCAAGCCCCATAAATGGCCATCTCAAGACTGCAACACAAACCTCTCAAGAGCCTATGAAAATCCTCAAATGTCAAAGTCTTTGCATAAATCTATATAAAATACACGTATTGGCAACACACTAGCATGATCTGAGCACAACAGGTTCACCGTGCCATTAATAGAAGGTTATCTTGTCATCCCAGTTCTCTTTTCCGCGGAACCCACCTAAGTTGTAATTACAGAAAATTGTCTGTTTTGTAGCAGTGTTATTATCGATAAGATTGAAGTTACAAAGTCAAGAGGATAACTAGTGGAAACCAGAAAAGCCAGCAAGGTATTATTTGCACAGTAGCCAAGCCTGATGTGTGAAAACCTTTATCTTGCAATGTGAAAATTGTTGGGCTGCCTGCTGTACGCAGCTCACACAGATGGAACATAGACACTAACAATACACAGCAGGGGGACAATAAGATCCATAGCACACACAGACTGACTCGGGTCCAGCACTGATGTGCTCCCACAAAGGAGATTCTATCCACCACCTACACGTCAATGCTTGGGGCGTCTCTCTCCAGTCTGACGACAGCTGGAGTGTTTGGCCTTGCAAGAATCCATCCAGATGAAAAGATCCGTTCGACCCTTTCACACAGTCTCTCTGTCTGCCAAACTTCTCTGCTGCTACTCTGGAATCCGGGAGCCCCAAAACAAAAAGCATTCAGTCTCCTTGTTGCGGCTTCTCATACACAGATGTCCTAGAGCCATTCCTGGCATTGTTGCCCTCTATCTCTGCTAAGCTATCAGAGGAAAACATTTCAGATGGCTTTCCTACGCTTTGGAGGCTCTGAATTAACTGCTTTTTAATCTGTCACAATGATAATGCAGATAATAGAACAATGAAGTGCCGTGATGTGGACCGCGGGATTAATATGCTTGTTTTGCACTGATGCTGTGCAGACATGAAGACCTATGCATGGAAGGGTGAAGATGAAAAATAATAGTTTCATCTGGACTAAGTATTTAATCTTTTTTTTATGTCGTTCACCAATATTTCATCATGGTTGCTCTGACACTGTTCAATTTCTCCAAATGTAATTGCCACATATTGGGTACATTTTACTGGTTTATAAAGGTTTATAAAGGTTAAAATTAATTTTCTTCATGTTTTGGATGTTTTTTATTCATTTTTCCCCTCTGTAAATGTACGTAATCCACGGGAATGCATGTGTACACTTCATAGTGCAAATAACAATACTTAGAATTAAACACACCCACGGTCATTTGCAAAGTATAGGCCTAATGTTAACCAACTCCAAAGTTCACAACTATGTGTCACTGGGAAGATGTGAGAGGATTATGAGGTCACCACAAAACAAATTCTGACTGGAAGTGCAGTTCTGGAAGGAAAAATTGATCATCTAACCACAGGTAACCACCACTTCTGAGCTACCACAATAGCTCTTCGTCCTGTAGTATCTACCAGAAAAAGAATCTTCTGGAAGGTGAGGAGAATCTTCAGCCTGAAATACATAAAAGAAGAGCCAGAATACAAGCACAAGATCTTATCACACTAAACAATTCAGGTACAGCATTCCTATGTGACATTCAGGGCCGGTTCTAAACTTTTTGCTGCCTAAGGCAAACTTGTGGGAATGCGCCCCCACCCCCCGATTTGGAATGATCGCACAGCACCCGATAATTTACTCTGCTACTTTTAATGTTCTCACATGACATGCTGCAGCTCAACACAATAGCACACTGGCTGGCTGTGAGTCTGTGGCAAACACACTGCTCACCCTCAGCCACTCTATTCCTCCTCAGGAAGGTACACACAGTACAAAAATGCTGCCCCTGAAATCTCTGCGCCTGATGCGAATGTTTCACCTTGCTTCATGAGAGAACCGGCCCTGGTGGCATTGTAGTCCTTCCAATATTTTCAGTACACAAACAAAATATGATAGTAGATATGACTTGTAAGGAAAAGCTTTACAAACAGGAAAATAGAGGCTTCCTGTACAAATTTCCGATTTCCTTATTCCCCAGCTCCTTACATGGGCTAAAGAAAAGGGAATTATTCACTTTGGCTTCCAGGCCTAATCTATGAAATTAATATTAATGACGCTTTAAATGGCTACAAAATAGGTTTCTCTTTTTGTGCATTGCCATAAATGTCTAATGCTGGCTACACACAATGCAATTTCCTGCCAGATCAACAGGTAATCTAAGTTGCACCATGTGTACATGTCAAAACTCCTCCCAATTGATAACAGGATTGATTTTCCAATGATAACTTCCCAAAATTGATCCTGTTATTGATCAAAAGCCAATTGGAAATGTTGTAAATAATCAGTTTGATCCCTTTGATTGGATGGGAAGTTGACTAGGGTGTACCCAGCATAACAGATATACATTATGCTGCAGAGCAACTGGTGTGAGTTAGGGGGGTAAGCCTTGAAGTTAACTAGTGTCTCCTCAGAGGTCATAATCATGTCTATTTATACTGATGATGCAATCAGGTATTTAAAGCATTGATTGGATATCCTGGTGCTGATAGAAATTCCATATTTCTGAAGGTCTTTGGATACAGGAAAGGATACACAATGGAGCATATTTACTTTGCAGTGGTATAATTGCCATGTGTGTGAAGCGCACAGCAATTTTACTAGTACTTCTGAGTTCTGACAGGTACATAGCATGCATTACTCATTTAGCCCAGCCCATATTACCTAGGCAACATATACATTGCCGGGATACCACACACTATGCAAGTATTGGAATATGCCCCTATGCAACTAATCTACCTCACGCACATTAGCATCCTATTGCTGTAGTGAATTGATAACTAACTCAGTAATCATTTTAGTACATAATAAACAGAAGGTTAAAAAACACATACAAGCTACTTTAAAAATATATTAAATATATTAAAAATGAAACAACATATCACCCAGTTCACCAAATAAAAAATTAAAACACTCTAAAATACTACCAACAAGCATTTTCTTCTTCCTTCCAAATCAAATACTACTAAAAGAAGTAAAACTGCTCCATGGTTTGACTCACCGCCTGGGGTCAGGTCTGTGTATCAGTATAATATCATCTGACTCCAACCCCTCAATTTATAAAACCACCGACTCCGACTCCAGATACCCAAAATTTCTCTGACTCCTCAACTTCTATTCTGTAGTCTAATACTTACCAGGGTTGTCGAATTGGTACAAAAATATTCTGACCCCTCAGTTTATGAAACCTCCGACTCCAGATACCCAAAATTTCTCGGACTCCTCAACTCTAACTCCTTAGCCCAATACTTACCGGGATTGTGGAATTGGTACAAAAATTATTTGACTCCTCAGTTTATGAAACCACCGACTCCGACTCCAGATACCTAAAAATTGCTCCAGCTCCTACTTCTCAACTCTGACTTCGACTTGAGCAATTCAAAGTGTGCAAAAAAAAAAAATCCTCTACAGATAAATCAGATTATCAAGCTGATCACAGTAAACATAAATATGGTGCAAAAGTAATCCAAGAATGTATTTCCTGTTCTGTACAGAAAATTACTGAAGTAGAAAAATAAAAATTTGGGTACGTTCAATAAATAAAAAAGTGCAATCTAATTACCAAATCGGCTGACTATACAATTTACATTTTCAGGCAATTTTAGGAAAAAACTAAAACACCTTAATTTACAAATGTATCTCATGAGTTATCTAATTTTACCTATTATTCACCTTATTTATTAAAGAGAGAACGTTTCAGCTCTCATAATAATAACTTGTTCTAGATTAAAGTAATTTTAATATTACTTATGGTATCTTGCTTTACTTTTAGTGCTTGTCTTGCTGGTTGGGTTCTTAAAACTTTTTTTAAACGATGGGCTCTCTTGTGAAAACCTTAGTGTTAGGCATAAGTGGGGGTTAATGTTAGGCGTAGGAAGGGGACTTAGCATTAAGCATAGGTTAGGGGGGTTAGTGTTAGGTTTAGGAAGAGGGGTTAGTGAGAGATATAGGATATAGGTAGGGAGAGTTAGTGTTAGGGATCGCGGATGCAGCTAGTAGAACATTAGCAATGGTACATTACCAAAATCCAAACTATCGGCAATCCCAGGCACCCAAATTAACAAGTACACGTACTCCTTCAGACACCCATTTGCACGGTGAGGTGCGGGTAATAAAGGGTGAAGGTTTACAGTGCTATCCAATTGCTCCAAAATTGGGCTGATCAGATAAGCACTCTCACCCCTTACTTTGGCAGCTTAGCTGGAGTCCAGTCAAAAATGGCGCATATGAAAAATGGTGCACGGTGATGCCGCTGTGTTTTTTTTGTGGTTTTTTTGCCGCTTATCGTTATTTAACAATAAGCTATAAACATTATTAAACATTTAACATTTAGCTATAAAATGTTATCACCCAGATGACAAAGGCTACAAATATAAATTCCAGGGCTCTGCCACTGCCACTGAAAGTACTTTCTTACCCTGTGCATGATGCTCCAGGCTGGTGGCTGGCTGGCAGTGCCTGCTGTCTAGTGGTGCTGGAAGTGGTCAGGCAGCCGATCCCGTGTGGGTGACCCAGCACACTGCTGCCTGCTTGGCATTCCGGCTCCTGCTGCTGCTGCGCTCTCCTCCTGCCAGCATCATCCCTGTGCTGGGCCAACCATCCTCATCCCAGGATCTGCTTTTCTTAGACGGCAGAGGTGGCAGGGGTAACGTGTCCGCTCTCCACCCGTCCACTCCTCTCTCTTCCCTCCTGCTACTTATTTTGAAACTTAAGAAGCCACAACAAACGAGGAAATTGTGCCAGTGATTGAGCCAGCAGCCAAAGAAACCCTCCTCATGGTGGGTTAATTAACATAAAAGACAGTAAAATGATAATTAGCGATATGCCGTTTAACAATTTAACCTTTCAATCAGTTAAGTTATTGTTAAGTTATCATTAAGGCTATGTTTTCAATGCGGCGCATTTTTAAACATCGGCACTATGCGCCATTTTTCTCTGACCCCGCTTCGCTGTGTGTTATGTGTGAACCACTGGGGCCATATGCAATTCACTTTTTCACCTGAGTTTTCTCCTAGGTGATAATTTTTCATCTTCGATTTAAAATAACTTTCCACCACTTTTCAACTACAAAAAGTACCAAAATGTAGGTTAAACAGCACTATCAAACTTATCTCGAGTATTTTCTTGTTTTCTGGTGGCATAAAAGGCATTTTATTGACAAGTTATCACCTAGTGGAAAACTCATATGCAATTCACTTTTTCACCTAGGTTTTCTCCTAGGTGATATTTTCATAAGTTTTCACACAATGCTATTTAAGCCACCAGCAAGGAACAAAATGCTCAAAATAATTTTGATAGAACCTCTACACCAACTTTTTGGTACTTTTTCAGTTGTAAAATGCTGAAAAGTTAGTTTACAGAGAAGATGAAAATTATCTCCTAGGAGATAACTCAGGTGGAAAAATGTATTGCATATGGGCCCTGTTGTTTACAGGTCTTCAGATAAGTTAGATTTACAATGTACAATCTGTGGTGGACCAGGTGTATGAACAATATAATTTGCCTCGTCTTCCACCTTGCACCAGTAATGAGAACAAGATTTTATACCACCACAGCTGCTACCTTTGTACCGATTTATGCAGTAAAAAGTAAGTACAAATCAAGTCACAGTCATCTACCACCCAAATCAAACCCATAATGTCCTTATGCTCCACCATTGGTAGGGTAAAGAATGGACAAGTACAATCAATATTTCACCAATACTTGGATTGAAAATGTGATCAGATGTGCCCTAGTTTTTAAGAGTTTTGATTCTTATGAAATCTAACATCTTATCTATTAAAAGCATCTAACAGCGTATGCCTATCTTTAAGCCAGGAATGCAAAATATCCATGCTGAAAAGTTGTCACAAATTATTCAGCAAAACCAAAAGATTTATTTCAATTTGCCTTTATGTGTTATTTTACATACATAATTAGGTGTTAAATTAACACAAATGTTTCTCATGGCAGTTTACTGAAATAAAATGAAGGCCATGGATCAGGGGGCATATTCATGAAGCAAGATTAAAATCGCTGTGCGCAGTTACATAGCCTTAAACAGTGCAACCTGTATTACCTAGGTAATGCTTGCATTGCCAGTTAATGGAGGTTGTGCTATATGTGCAATGCATGCTATGTAACTGCTTTAACGAAAAAATGTGCACCTGTCTACAGGTGCCTGATGGTGGCAAGGTGGCTCACTCCTCTCCCCTAGTGCCTTCCTACCTCCTTCCCTATGCAGAGTCCCAAGCAGAGCGCAAATGAGAGGTTGCTCACCTGGCTCTCTGTATCCCACTGATGAGATCTCCCTTCAGCTGAGGACCACCACTAACTAACACTGAGGGTACATCTGGTTACCTAATGCTAAGGAACACCTGTAGCTACCTGTGATGGGCAAGGGAACTAAGAGAGAAGTGACAGCTGGGCCAGCCAGTACACTTGTGATGCAGTTCAGCAGGGGGTTCATGGAAGGCAAAGTCTAGGGTGCCAGGACATCTGTGCCTACAGGCTCCTGTGATGTAAATCTGGGCTTGGTCTGAAATATACAGTATATAGTCTTTGATTTCACCACTGCCGTTGCTTCATGTGCAATATTCTATTCCATCCATTTCCAGCAATTTTACTCTTTCTAAAAAAAAAAGTGTCAAAATGACTTTCAAACTTTGGAGAAATGCAGATGAAATTAGAAGCAACCCGTCTGATTTTGTCAATCACTTTTAAAATATGCTCTAAAAAGACATTACTGTTAATACCTTTTCAATACCCACACCTGAAAGGCTTTTTTGTAAAAGTATCTCTGAACTGTTCCTATTATAACACATTCAGAGTTTTCTTTCTAAGCAAGGTATGAGAAAAGGTTCCTGCCTTGCCTTCTGTCCCTCAACTACCCCCTGTCCATGTGACTTCTGTTTCATTCACCGACATTTAATAAAGAAATGCAGCACTTCACAATGGTCTCAGCAGACATATAACACTCTACTAATGCGTTCTCTCAGTGCCTGTATCCAAACAAAAGTAGCTGGTAGTCTATAAATCCCAAAAGCATACTGATAGGTTAACTGGTATTAACTAAACTAGTCTTGCTATGTGCAGGGTGTGTTATGTGTACAGTATATACAGAAAATAGCTTGTGACTTATTTGGAGACAGTGACAGATGTGAATTATGGGGGGTTGTCATATACTGTGTATGGCCCCCTATACAGTGGCACATTGGAAGTGCACAGGCAAACAAAGCTGTCATGTAATATGAATGCAGTGAGCCTGGGGCCCTTGCAGCCATAGCCAAAACATCCCTGTTTGCTCATAAAAACCGTGTGCAAGAGCATGTGTAATTTTTTTTTTCCTGTTTCCAGATGCTGCTTCACAGCAGAACACTTTCTGTTGCCATTCGCTGGCTCCTGGTCACGTGACCCGCATGGGAATCCAAGGGGGACCATGCTATCATTTTTGTAGGGGAGCCCTATTAAGTCTGTTTACGCCCCTGCTTGCAGCTAGTTAAGGGGCTATCAGAGAGATGTAAGGATGTAATTTAGAGCAAGGAGAGGTAGTTATGCTGTCTCTGGCACACACCAAAAATGCTTTCCTATCTTGGGGGCTAGAGTGACACATTGGGGCATCAGCTTATTGGCACGGCACTGCATTTTGCCTCTTTTTTAGGTCAAAAGTGGGAGGTGGGCTTGACAGCGAATTGGCCTATCTATGTTCATGTAAGGTAGGTGTTGTTATACTGTGCTGATTAACTATGGAAGCCATATAGTTAACATATTTTGCTTTAATAGGTGGGTTATCGTGTCCACAACCCACACTTTTAGTCATGGTACCTAATTAAAAAACACATCCTTAATATCTAAAAAGTGCTATGATATGACTACCAGTCTCCCAGACTGACAGTGCTTAGATGAAAGAGCAATAAACCATGGCAACGCACCCTACTGTATGTAATCGGCATATGCATGACAACTTTACTGATGATTAATGAATCACATGATAGTTATAAGTCATGAGCAAAAAGCTCTCCTAACATGCAACTCTTCCTTGGCCCAAGTAAAAAAATCTGCTAAACCAAACAAAGCCCCTAGCTGCTGGATAATCATTTCAAATATAAACCGATTTGTGTATGAACTGAACGCCAAACGTTTACCTGAGCAAATGCTTTAATAGCGGTATGGACTAGCTCAGCTCGTCCATGACCGCCGCGGTGGATTGCTCAGGCCATGGTGGGTCAATTTTAATAATTTTTTTTAAAAACAAACTCGCCGCCGATCCGCCGCTATGATCCGCCATGAAAGAAGCCCCCCCCCCCCCCGCAGACCCCTTGCGCAGCCTGGCCAATCACCGCCAGGCTGCTCTATGGGGTGGATCGGGACTCCGCCTTACGTCATGTCGATGGCGTCATTCCGATTGTCGCCATGGCGACGAGGGAAGCCCATACAGGAAATCCCGTTCAGAGCGGGATTTCCTGTTGAGTATGATCGCCGGTGGCGATCGGAGGGGTGGGAGGGATTCGGCAGAAAGGAGGGGGGGAAATCATGTAGCTAGCGCTAGGCTAGCTAAATAATATATTAAAAAAAATTTGAAAAAAAAAACACCCGCGGCCGTGTGCCACAAATAAACGTAACGCCAGGGTGATTAAATGGATGATTCACCTATGAAAGAAGGAGTCCTATACTCCTTATTTACTGGTCCTGATGCTTCTTTATGTTCTTCCACCTGTGCCATTGCTGCTCTGGTTCCACACCGTCTCTCTGGCCCCTGGCCTGTCACCCCATTAAATGTACAATGTGCATATGGAGCATGTTGGGAAGGTAGATTATATATAAATACCTTTCCTTATTACATCCATTGAGTCTTCGGTCAGCTGCTACCCTACACTGCATCGGCTGCTTGTCCCAGTTTCCACTTCTGCCTCACAATGGGGTTGATTCACTAAACCGTGCTAACTCATACAACGGCCGCGCTGGCGTTTTGCACACGTTATAACGCGTGTAACGGTTTTCGCACGCAATTGTGAATTTTCAGGCATAAAAATGCATGTTTGCACGTGAAAATTAGTGATTGCGTGCGAAACCGTTACGTGCATTATAACACGCACAAACCGCTGGCGCGGTCGTGCTATGAGTTAGCACGGTTTAGTGGATCAACCCCACTGTCACACCAGGTTGTGTCTTAGGTTGTGGATAATTAATAACCCAAAATGAGGCAGTAGCGTAACATGGAAGACATCGCAGTAAGCTGAGGACGCGGCATTAGCCATGGCAGAAAAGCACTGGAGGCCAGATGGATGGAAAAAGGAATTCTCTTGTAGTAATTCATGCTCATTCTGAATTTGGCAAATCAGAGAGCCAAGTAAGAAAGAAAATGTAATATGTATGCTCACTTTATTGCTGAAAAATCTTGGCCTGCATTCCAGTATATGCATTAACTGGATGGCAGCTTCTTAATCAGCAACTACTGGCTTTGATAGACCTGAGTCAGTGGCCTTTTGTATGTTTGGAGAACTTTTGCATGTCCATAATTACACAGTTGCCATTCCCCTCCATCTCAAGCCAAATAGAAACTCCCTTGATGCAGCTGCAGTGAGAAAGGGTTTCTTTTAGCAAAGTTTCCGGTATATTTCTTATATATATTATTGAATGTGTGGATTATAAGTACAGACTCCAAACCAAAAAGGTTTGCCCAAAATTCCACATTAGTTGTCATTGACCCTGAGGCCCATGTCACATATGATAACAGGCGGGGTCCTAATTGCTCTCAACGCGTGGGACCACAATCTGCAAGCTACACCCCAAAGGAGAGCAGTGCAGTCAGAAAATGCTCTCACGATTTGGGGGGATTATTCACTACTGCCCCCACCTTTAGAGAGATTTCCCTCAAAACCTCCCCCAGAAGCATACAAACCACAAATTGGTAAGAGCTCATCTCCAAGCAGCACCTGATTTTTAAATGGTCTGCGGAACGCCAGTCAGCAACTTCACAGTGCGCATACAAAATGCAGTACCAGATTATGCAATGGCTGAACTGATTATAATATCTCTTCTAAACTAGAAGTAGACCCTCAGTTTCACATAAAAATAGAACTATGTGGTAGCATGGGCCATGGGGCAGTGAGAGCAGCCAGTCTCCAGGTACCCGTCCTACCACTAATACGTGACTTGAAAGCAGGGCCATCTCCAGGACCAAGTAAGGCAAGCTGCCACTTGGGCCTCAATTGAGAGGGGTCCTCGGTCGCTCTTTGCACCTCCGTAGCCAGCCTTCTGCTCCTGCAGCCCTGTGTCTCTCTCTATCTCTGTTGACTGTAGCTGCGAGTTCAAGTGGCTCTGCCCAGCAGGACTCGATCTCTCACTCACTGCACTTTCACCATTCAGACCTGCAGATCAGCATGAGACCTGAGGGCAGAGTGGCGCTGCATAGCAACCACAGACTTCAGATGTTTAAGTGATGTCACTCATCATTTCCTGCATTTGAAATGGTTATTGCGGTTGCTGTACAGTGCCGCTCTGCCCTTGGTCTCGCACTAATCTTCAGGTCTGATTGTTGTCACGTTGATCTATATTATACTAGGGACACATTTGGCTACCTGACGGGGGGGACTACCTATACTGGGGACACCTTTGGCTACCTGATGGGTAGGGAACTACCTATACTGTGGGACACCTTTGGCTACCTATCGGGGGCTACCTATTAAAGTGGCAATCAATATACTAAAGACACATTTGGCAACCTGATGAGGGGTGGGGAACTACATTTACCGGGGACACCTTTGGCTACTTATGGAGGGAACTATATATATACTGAGGAACTCCTTTGGCTTCAAATGACAGTGCTATTTTAGTCCACATTGTGGAGCTCTGCACATCTATTGTAGGTAGTCAATTTGGGTGCAGCCTCTGTTTGGAAGCGCTGCCAATGTCTCTTGCTGTACAAAGCTCCTTTGGCTACCTGTTGGGGGGGCACCTTTGGCTACCTATGGAGCTGACTATCTATACTGGGACACACACCTTTGGCTACCTATGGGTGGGAGCTACCTATACTGGGGGACGCATTTCTGTCTATACTGGAGGGGCCATACATGCTGGGGACACACCTTTGGCTAACTATTGGTGGGGACTATCTATACTGGGGGAGGGGGGACCTATGCAGAGTAACGTTTGTTGCATTTCATATGTAGGATTACATTTGCTGTATTTCATAACTGGGGTCATGTTTAATGCATATTTTATGTGGGGTAATGTATGCATTTAATATGTGGAGTATTGTTTACTGCAATTTCATATGTGGTGTCAGGTTTGCTGCAATTTATTGGTGGGATATTGTTTACTGCATTTTCATATGTGCTTTCATGTTTGCTTCATTTTATATACATTTCATATTTCAGATAATGTTTACTGCATTCTTATGTGGCATCATGTTTGCTGCATTTCATATGTGGGGTAATGTTTACTGCATTTTCATATGTGGCATCATATTTGCTACAATTCTTATGTGGGGTAATGTGTGTGTCATGTTTTCTACATTTCATATGGGGCATAATGTTTGCTGCATTTATTAAGGGTTGCACTGTTTGCCTGCTTTGGGAGGAAACCTGGGCCCACTGTCTTTGAGTTACACTGTTACTTTACAGTTGATTCCACCCACAGCCGGGTGTGGCCACACCCATTTCTTTGCTGTGGCGCCCTTCACCTCTCTGTTCCTTTTTCCCGTGTATCCCAGATCTTTCCAGGTCCTAAAAATCCTAGGGGGTAGGGAGGGTTGTTAGGGGCCACAAAAACCTTAGTAGCACCCCTGCTTGGAAGCTAACTTACACTTACACTGCCTGGGACCATGATCTGCAAGCTAAACCCCAAAGGGGAGCAGGTCTAACCACTTGTGGGGATTATCCACTATTGCTCTAACCACTAGGGAGATTTCCCACAAACCTCTCACCTTTCTACAGAACATTTAAAAGACAGGTGCTGCTTGGGGAAGCAGGAAATTTGGGCGCATGAAGCAAGTGGACAAAAGAGGGTGTCACCATTGACTCTCATGATAAATATCGTTTGATGGGCGCCCGACAAGAAATTTGGGCGCCCGGTGAATAATAACGTTTACAATGGGCGCCCGGTGAATAATAACCTTTACAAACATACTTACCATGTAATAACATTTACAAACATGCTTACCATAGTAATCATTTCTATCTACAGTATATAAGGTTTTATAACTAAAATGATATTTAGTGGAATAGTGGAAAATACTAAATTCCTCAAATAAATAAATATATAGATTTAAAAAATAATTTGATAAATGATATGGGAGTTTTAGGGTTAGGCACTACTAGGGGAGTTTATAACTAAATATATAGATATAAAAAATAATTTTAAAAACGATATGGGTGTTTTTGGGTTAGGCACAACTAGGGCGGTCTTAGGGTTAGGCACCACCAGGAGGGATTAAGGGTTAGGCACCACCAGGGGGGTCTTAGGGTTAGGCATCACCAGGGGGAATTAGGGTTAGGCACCACCAGGGGGGGGGGGGTTCTTAGGGTTAAGCACCACCAGGGGGGACTTAGGGTTAGGCACCACCAGGGGGATTTAGGGTTAGGCAATACCAGGGGGGTCTTAGGGTTAGGCACCACTAGAGGGGGTGCAAGGGTCAGGGATAGGTAGAGGGAGGGTTCTGTTTGAGAGTAGGTTTAGGTTATGTTGTAGTAAAATGTTAGTAATATTTACTGTTTTACTACAGTTATAACAAGCGTACTTATATTTTTTTTTAATTGTTATAAACGATCTTTCAAGATTGTATTACATGAAGAAATGATAAATGAAGGTTATGCACAATAATATACAATTATAACGATTATACAAATATTATCGTTTTCAGTGTTATAAATAATATTTTCAGATTTAATACATGAAGAAACAATAAAAGAAGGTTATTCACATTATACAATTATACATATATTATTGTTTTCAGTGTTATAAATTATATTTTTGATTTTTATTACAACAACAAACGATAAAATACAATTATTGACAAAATCATAAAATTTCGGCTAAATCACGTGCCCTTTTTCCCAGGCACCCTTCTTTGATGTACGCGCTGCTTGGAGCTGAGCTCTTACCGATCTGTGTTTTGTGCCCATGCCACATACACATACATTTGAAGCCACACATCTCTAGCACATCTCCAGCACAGCTGAGGATCAATCACACGTGCATTATGGCTGTCAATTTCCTGGTTGTATTCCCACTGAGAAACTGAGACTTTACCACCAGGAAAGCAGGCATCTCAGTACTCTGTTGGAACATCAGGAACAATTTATTTGGACATTCATTAGCAGTGTTTGGCATCACATTCACTGAGCACTGATAAACTGCTGCAATCAGTGTTTATAGGGTGTTTAATGTTTTGGGTGTTTAATGTTTTTTAAAGGTCCACACCATTCAACCTGTGTCTGTTCAGTGTTTTTTCAGCATTTGCTATTTAGTTCATCCTGCAGCTGCATATTATCTCCAACCACTTGGCTAACAGAAAATGCTGGGACCAGTTACAGGCAGTGAAAGCAATGAAGGAAGCAGTGGCAGGTCCCTTGCTATTGTTATGCTATATGCTCCCATACAACATCCTTTAGTGTCCTTTATTATAGTTCTACCTATTACAGTCACAGTTCACAAGATGTTTTGCACTCCATATGGTAATAGGCAAAAAACTAAGAAAAAGTGGGCGCTCAAAACATTTTAGGTGGACAATGCCTCCACCAGTGGAATACAATATAAAGACAGTTTTGAGTTGAGGAACTTTAACCAAGGATTGAACTTCATTCCATTCAGTAGTTGATACCCCTTTACCCATGATAAATCTTTACCTTTTCTCAAATAGATCATAAGGGTGGTATGTATAGCTAATATTGTGGTGAAACCCCTCCCATAGTGTCATGTCATGACCTTGGTGCTGACAGTTTGCTGTCTGTAAACCTTGTTGCATTGTGGGAAATGACGGCTTTTTCCAACTGCCAAACAAGCGATACCTCCCACTGTGCATAGAAATCTCAGTAACGAACATTCTGTACAGATTACCTCATCTGTAAATCTCAGATGAGGTGATCTGTACAGAATGTTTGTTACTGAGAAAGGAAATGAATTTACAATGGGCAAACGCTGAGTAAATAATCTATAAATTAATATTGTAAACAATAAGCAATTGTATTTATTGTTATTTTCACTATAGTTCCTTTTTAAATAAAAACGTGTTATTCCACAAGCAACTACCAGAACTAAGCATATCACTGTTCTTCTCATATGCTGTGAATATGCCAGCTAATCCCTGATTATGATGCCTTGATAAAGAGACTTGGTAGTGGTCTTGAAACATTGGTATATCTTATGCTCATAGCATATTAAGTTAGCATTGGACCGTTGAGTCAAACTGTCTTTATTTTGTCTTTTTTGTATTGAACAACACTTCAGTCTCCTCTGCTGTACTACTCCCCCCTGTCCCTCTTATGCCTTAGTGCTCCTTTTATAGGGATCCCTCTTATACATGCACAGGCCCCTTGCCCCTTTGCACGTATTGTTAATACATCCTTGTTCCAACATGTACTTTCCATCCTTCTACCATGTATGGAGTATTTTTTTAATCAAGCAGAAGCAGGTGGCGTAAGTTCTGCAGAATGGCTTGAATGCTGTCTGGCCACAGGAAGACAGAAGTCATTTGAGTGATGAAAATGGTCAGTGCCTATAGATCATAGGCTAGATTGGATCAGATAAAGCTGAACTTTCAGTTTGCCCATGATATCATATCCAGCAATCTATACATGTCACTTAGCAGTGGACTGTTGTTCAGTTTATCCCAGCTAGAGTCTGCAGGGGATAAAAAACATCAACAGCTTTAAGAAGCTTCTAGCTGACCCGTAACCAATGCCTGGGAGGGTAAATATAACTGACTTTCACTAAAACTTGTGGCCCAGCTCAGATTCACAGTCTAAGAACCCAGCCATATGGCTATGCCGAGTTAAATTTTTACACGTCAGATTGAATGGTGTTTTCTCAAGAGACCCTGTCTCGTTTTTTTGTTGACCTGTCAGACAGAACAGCAGCTTTGACTGATCCCAGGACCCCCTCCTCCTCATTTCCCCCTCCTTCCCTTTCCCAGCTGTAGAAGGCAGGGCAGCAGGTGCAAGAATCTGAAGCTGGCCTCAAGGAAAAGCCGTCAAAGCCCCCCCTTGTGACACAAAGACGGGCTGTGGTGTGGAGGGAGAGACCTGCAAAAGCCAGGGACAATAGTAACACAGCAGGGGTCCTCTAGGCTAATTTACACTGTTGCCAGGTGGAAGAAATATAGAAGAAACTGAAGAATCCACTCTGATAAGCCCTATTTCCGCAACCTGTCAGCGCTCTGCTCTGCTCTGAATTTACTAGGAATAAGAAAACTTTTTTTCACTCGGTTTTCTTCCATAGTCTACATGACTCCAAAAATATTCAACTCTTGTTAGTTTACTATAATAAATGGAAAATACAATATTATAGCTTTTTTTCTGTATGAAAAATGAAGCATGCTGGTGTTTTACACACACACACACAGTGTGAAAGGGTAATAACAATGACAAAAGGCCATAGACATCAGATGGCAAACCTATCTCAGGAAACCATCCAACCATCAAATGATAATTTGTCCATAAGTAAAGCTTTATGTGATACATTTGGCATAAACACTCACAGCCCCATTTCCCCAAAAAGTTGGATCAGTGAGTAAAATATAAAGAAAAACATAAAGGGGTTATTTGCAAATCATGTAATCCTTAAGTGTAATTGAAAACAGTGCAAACACAACAAAAGTTGAAAATGACATTTTTATTATTTTTTTACATAACATATAAACTTGGGTCAGGGGCATGTTTAACACCGCGATGCATCATCTCTTCTTTTTTATTTTACATCCTGTAAATGTTTGGAAACTTCTGTAGTTTTGAAAGTGAAATATCACAATCTTGCTGAAATATAGGATCAAAGCTTCTGCCTTTGGTGGCCATACACGGTACAATAAAAACTTCGATTTTCCCGTTTATTCGATCTAAATGATCGAATTGAATGAAAGTTGAAAACATTTTTTTTCCATCAAGAAATTCGAACGATTATCCCGTTTTTTCGGGAAAAATGATCGGACATGCTGGAAAAATCTCTATATTCGATCTAACGGAATAATCGAACTAAATTATCTAATTGAAAAATTGTACCATGTATGGCCACCATAAGGCAGACTTTTATAAGGTGCCAATATGTTTGCAGTGGGGAGAAGTCTGGACTGCAGGCAGGTCTGTTTATCACTTAGGCCTTGATTCATTAATTAACATAGGATTTGTTCACATCTGATAGGATCCAGTCTGTTTAGCTCCTCTAAAAGGACTGCTGTAAAGGCCAATGTGAACCGTGCCTAAAAAGGACAGAATATGACTCTACTACATGCACAGGTGTTGGATGGATTGTCTAGAGATTGCTCAATCAGGGGTGATCAGAATTAGAAATCGGTGACAAATTTGTCTTCTAGGCAAAGTTTGTTAATCAGCAACAGCTAATTTATTTACAAGCAGCTACGTAAATGTATCAATTCAGCTGTCAGCTAATTGATCATCAGCTCCTCATTTTGATTAGTCCCTGTGTATTCCAATTTCCTACCAATTGGAAACTTGAACTGAAGGCAAGTTTTCTGCCCATTTCTAGTGAGCATTAAAGTAGAACTCTGACTAGCACAATTTGGCAGCAAGAGAGAAAGTGAATGAGAACATGTGGTATATGGAAAAAGCAGGTGAACAATTATTACAAAAATGTATACGCTACAATTTCAAGAGAATTCCACATTGATATTTTGAAACCATTTGAAGGCTATGGTCATTTATTCAATGGAGGTTTACAAAGTAATAATTAACAAAACAACTTTTATAACCAAAAGGCAGTATCTAACAATAGTTTATGTGGTGTCCTACCTTTTAGGGTTCCTGTTCTAGATATATAAATCAGGATTCAGATAAAAAGTTTAAAAATATTTATTTGTGCACTTCACAATGCGTTTCACGGTTAAAACCGCTTCCTCGGGTCAGTAACATGCCTAACACCAGGGTGGTCCTTTTTCCGTGTGCCAAAACGGCGCCTGGAAACAGGAGCACCCTGGTGTTAGGCACCTTACTGACCTGAGGAAGCGGTTTTAACCATGAAACGCGTTGTCGAGTGCACAAATAACTATTTTTGCACTTTTTATCCGAATCCTGATTTATAGATCTGGAACAGGAACCCTAAAAGGTAGGACACCACATAAGTTATTGTTGGATACTGCCTTTTGGAGATCTCTGTACACTTAACAACATTAGAAACGGGCGCCTCCAGTTCTTACAGTACTTAGCGTTTACCCCTTAGTTTTAGGGGGGATTGGTTTAAAAGGGTTTTCCCGTGAATTACAGAGTCCTTTTTTTGGAGCAGCGACCAGCATCATACCATACAAGGCCGAGTGGGGACGGTACTTTCCCACAAGCGCTGACGAGTGGTTGCCTCACCCAGCATCCCTTGTTTGTGAGTATAATTCTTGCCTTTTATATATTGTCCTGGTGACCTAATGATATTACGCTAGATTGGGCTCCCGGCTCTCCCTCTGCTTTTTTCTCCACGATTTAACAACTTTTATAACCACACTTTAAAGGACCATTATTGTGAAAAATTTTAACATTTTAAATACATATAAACACATACAAATAAGAAGTATGTTTCTTCCAGATTGAAATAAGCCATAAATGTATTTTCTATTATGTTGATGTCACTTACAGTAGGTAGTAGAAATCTGACAGAATTGATAGGTTTTGGTCTTGTCTATCTCTTCATGGGGGGATTCTCATCATGGCATTTAATCCTTATAAAGACATTCCTTGAAAAAGCTTTATATAAAGATGTTGGCAGCCTTCACCGCACACTTTTTTTAGCAGTTGGAAGGAGCAAGTGCTTTTGAAAATAAAGAAAGCCCTGAGAATCCCCCATGAGGAGATGGGCTAATCCAAAACCTGTCGGTTCTGTCAGATTTCTACTACCAACTGAAAGTGACAGCAAGATAGGAGAAAAGTAATTCATGGCTAATTTTACTCCTGAAGAAATGTACTTATTTGTGTGTGTTTACATTTTTTGGGATAGTGGTCCTTTAACCCGATACACGTCCGCAGCGGCAGTGGCTAGAGCCGCAGGGACGCGCTAGTCACTTCCCTTCAGTTTGGGTGGTCTGCAGGCGATCCTGCAGTCCAATTTCCGTGATCGCGCTGTTGCTGCTAGCAGAGGGGATTGGCTGCATGGGACAAAAGTTCCCTGTGCCAATCCGAGCATGTCCACCGAGAATAAACACTGTTTTTGTTAAAAAAATAGTGTTTATTCTGTAAATGGAGCCACCATGCTATCTCCCACCGTGATTTCCGCCGGTTTCCGCCGCCCGATCGTTAATTTTATGAATAGGAACAATGTGATTGGAGGCTTCCGATGGGAGTCTTACATCACTTCCCTAGTTACAATGTAGTGATACTTTGTATCCTATTTAGTGTACATTGTACGCTAATAGGATTTTTGCTCATCTTGTGGCCAAATAGTAAAACACACCTACTGACTTTGGGGAGTAAAAAGAAAATATTATATATGTCAAGAGGGCATATAATTAATAAATAATGGGCTAAAAATTAGTGATGGATGTAAAACTGAAAAAATGCACCTTTATTTCCAAATAAAATATTGGTACCATACATTACACTAGGGGTATAATTTTAACGTTGCAATAACCGGGACAAATGGCCAAATAAAATGTGTGGATTTTAATTATGGTAGCATGAATTATTTTAAAACTATAATGGCTGAAAACTGAATTTTTTCATTTTTTTCTTATTATTCCCATTATAATGCATTTAGAATAAAATCATTCTTAGTATAATGTACCACCCAAAGAAAGCCTAATTGGTGGCGGAAAAAACAAGGTAGAGATCATGTTGTTGTGATAAGTAGTGATAAAGTTATTGGGGAATGAAAGGGAGAAGCGCTGACAGGTGAAAATTCTTCTCGTCCATAAGGTGAAAAATACCCGCGGGCTGAAATGGTTAAATAATGATACCTTAAATAGCCATGACACCACAATATTGGTATGCGCACACAATGGTTTTCAAATCAGGACATAGATTCTACATTTAAGAGCTCACAGGGGGATTTCTATAGACAATATTTATATCCTGGAACCTTAACCACTTAAAGAGAACCCGAGGTGGCCTTGTATTACGTAAGTGGGGCACAGAGGCTGGTTGGGCACACTAACACCAGCCTCTGTTGCCCCATCGTGTGTGTCAAAGACCCCCCTGCTCGCCGCTATACCCCCGCAGAGCTGGCGACACGCAGCGTGTCGCCAGCACAATGTTTACTCTAGCGCTGTCTGTCAGCGCCGCTCCGCCGCCTCCTCTGCATCGCCGCTACCCGCCCTCGTCCCTTCCCTCCCGCTGATTGGAGGGAAGGGACGAGGGCGGGTAGCGGCGATGCGGAGGAGGCGTGGGAGCGGCACTGACAGACAGCGATAGAGTAAATATTGTGCTGGCGACGCGCTGCGTGTCGCCAGCACTGCGGGGAGTTTAGCGGCGAGCAGGGGGGTCTTTGACACACACGATGGGGCAACAGAGGCTGGTGTTAGTGTGCCCAACCAGCCTCTGTGCCCCACTTACGTAATACAAGGCCACCTCGGGTTCTCTTTAAGCCTGAAGGGTTGAAATTTTTTTTACATCCGAGCAACTTTCACCTCCCATTCATTTGCCAATAACTTTATCACTACTCATCACAATGAATTGATCTATATCTTGTTTTTTCCACCACCAATTGGGCTTTCTGTGGGTGGTACATTTTGCTAAGAGGCACTTTACTGTAAATGCATTTTAACAGGAAGAATAAGAAAAAAACTGAAAAAATGCATTATTTCTCAGTTTTCAGCCATTATAGTTTTAAAATAATACATGCCTCCATAATTAAAACTCACGTATTGTATTTGCCCATATGCCCCGGGTATTACACCATTAAAATTATGTCCCTATCACAATGTATGGCGACAATATTTTATTTGGAAATAAAGGTGCATTTTTTCCATTTTGCGTCCATCACTATTTAGAAGCCCATAATTTATTAAATCATATTGATATACTCCTTTGACATGCATATTTAAAAAGTTCAGACCCTTAGGTAACTATTTATGTTTTTTGTTTTTTTTTTTATTATTGTAATTTTTTTTTTTATTTAACCACTTCACCACTGAGGGGTTTTACCCCCTGACCACCAGAGCAATTTTCACCTTTCAGCGCTCCTTCCATTCATTCGTCTATAACTTTATTATTACTTATCCCAATGAAATGAACTATATCTTGTTTTTTTTGCCACCAATTAGGCTTTCTTTAGGTGGGACATTATGCCAAGAATTATTTTATTCTAAATGTGTTTTAATGGGGAAATAGGAAAAAATGTGGGAAAAAAATATAATTTTTCAGTTTTCGGCCATTATAGTTTTTAAATAAAGCATGCTACTGTAATTAAAACCCATGAAATGTATTAACCCATATGTCCCGGTTATAAAACCATTTAAATTATGTCCCTATCACAATGTTTGGCGACAATATTTTTTTGGGAAATAAAGGTGCATTTTTTTGTTTTGCATCCATCCCTAATTACAAGCCCGAAGTTTATAAAGTAACAGTGTTATACCCTCTTGACATAAATATTTAAAAAGTTCAGTCCCTAAGGTAACTATTTATGGTTTTTTTTTTTATTGTATTTTTTTTTTTTTTTAATTACAAAAAAAAATAAAAAAATTGGGGAGTGTGGGAGGTAATGAGTTAATTTATTGTGTAAATGTAATGTTTGTATATGTAAAATGCTTTTAGGGTGTAGTTTACTATTTGGCCACAAGATGGCCACAGAGTGTTTGTTTACATGCGACCTGTAAGCATCCGGAAGGACGCTTACAGGAAGCAGTAGGAGGCTGGGAGACGCACAATGATCTCGCTGTTTCTGAAAGAAGCAGCAGATCATTGCGGGGGCTAGATCAACGAACGGGAATGGATTTTCCCGTTCATTGATCTCCGGGCGAGCAGGCGGCGACGTGCACGAGCGGCGGGTGCGCGCGCACGAGCGGCGGGAGCGCGGACAGCGGCGGTAGCGCGGAAGGTACGGATTTCTCCGTCCCTGGTTTTTTAGGAGGGAAAAAAGGGGCGGAGAAATTCGTACCGCTGGGGGTAAAGTGGTTAAACTTGTATGTGGGTATTTTTTGGTGTGGGAGGTAAACAGGGGGTTTTTAATGTATTTAAATATATTTATTTAATACCAAGTGTGTTTTGGGTGTAATTTGTTATTTGGCCACAAGATGGCCAGAATCAAAAAGTCCTGGGAGCGATCGATCTCGCTCTCAGGCAGAAGAAAGGAGACCAGAGTTCAGAAAAGCCGCGAGCTCAGAAAAGCCGCAGCTTTTCTCCGGGGGGGGTCCGATCAGCGAAAGGGATTTATAATCCCTTTCACTGATCGGTGGGCTAGCGGCCAGCAGCGGGGGCGCGCACGGGGGGGCCCGCGGGAGCGCGCGCGACCCGCGGGAGTGCGCGCAGCCCAACTGGACGAAAATTTTCGTCCAGTTGGGCTTAAGTGGTTAATAAGTGTTAAAATTAAAGGACAACTGTAGTGAGAAAAATATGGAGGCTGCAATATATATTGCCATTTAAACAATACCAGTTGCCTGACAGCCCTGCTTATCTATTTGCTTCAGTAGTATCTGTATCACATATGAAACAAGCATGCAGCTAATCTTGTCAGAAACACCTGATCTGCTGCATGCTTGTTCAGGGTCTATGGCTGAAAGTATTAGAGGCAAAGTATCAGCAGGATAGCCAGGTAACTGATATTGCTTAACTGGTATTGCTTAAAAGAAAATAAATATGGCAGCCTCCATATCCCTCTCAGTTGTCCTCTAAGGCTGAATTATTTCATTTCAAGTAGTGTCCTCTCCCTTCACCTGCAGCTTCATTATTTGGGAACTTGTAGCCCTCTGACCCCAGTGTATGGTTTATATAAAAGCATTGGCAGAGCTACAAAGCCATGGGCCACCCAGCATCCTGTGTGTACTAATCACATGATACAGACCACCAAAAATGGCTTTCCAAGAACAACCACTGTGTGAGAGTAAATGGTTTGTAAATGATTACCACTACTCAAGACACATGCAAAAGTGATAACTATCGCTATAGGCCCATGCGCGCAATTACCTGGTGGGGGACACAATAGCCCCTGCGACCCTTGCCGTCACGGGTGCCAGGCGGGTAAAGTGGGTCCAATCCTGTGCATAATGCAGAGCAGCAGCAACAGCGAAACATTATACATTGCATGCTTCTGAGGGCAGGACAGGTCCTCTTCTGTGTACAAGAGCTATACAGCCAATCACATGACATGCAGGGATGGAAACCGCATGGTGAATGGCTGTACAGCACTTGTATTGTACACCCAAGAGGAGTGAAGAGGACTTGTCCCAACCCCACAAGCAAGTTATGTATACCACTCCGTTGGGGGGAGGCACTGTCTAGGTACACATTTGCTTGTTGAAGTACACAAATTGCAGTGCAACCTGTAGTTACTTAGTGACACAACATATATCAAACAGAACCCATGACAGAACTTGCAGCCAGTCCCGTTTTTAGGGGCAGGCAAGGCGAGTGATTGCCTGGAGCGCAGCACAGGAGGGGGGTGCAGTGTAGGAGGGGCCAAGGGAGAAGCAGCGGGCACAGTGTGATACAGCCGCAGAGAGGGTGTCTGAATCCTCCCTCTCTCACCCCAGGCCACCCTCCATGCTCCCCCTTCTAGCACAGCGTTGGCAGCGGCTGGCGCTCAGACAACTCACCTCTTCCGGGCTGCAGTCTTCATACAGTAGAGCTCCACATGCTGCCTTCTTCTGTGTCTCCAGTGCTGCTTACTCTACAGTGAGCAGCATTGGAGTCATAAAAGAACATGAAGGTGGTAAAAATTGCAAATCACTGGCCAATAAAAATTGCAAGTGTGTACGCACCCTTAGTCTGGCAAAACAAGTGTAACAAGGTAATTTTCCAAAGGATGTAAAATATTGTTTTACTATGTTCAATTTCAACAGTTTTCTATTGAAAAACTGATCAGGATCTCAATAAAATGCTTTTAGGCTAAGCACACATTATAAGATTGTTTTAACCACTTGAGGACTGCAGTGTTAAACTCCCCTAAAGACCAGGCAATTCTTTGCTAAATTGACCATTGCAGCTTTAAAGAGACTCTGTAATTCCCCCAGGCAATCCAGTGCTGGCTCCCTTGAAGCGCCCCGCAATCCTGGCTCGACAAGCCTGAAAAGGCTTGATATATTTACCTACCCTGACTCCAGCGGGAGTCCTGCTGCGGCTCTCAGCACGGAGATATTTGGAAATAGCTGATCTCTGTCGGGTCCACTCTACTATGCAGTCGCAGGAGACTTGCGCCTGCGCAGTAGAGCGGACCGACAGCGATCGGCTGTTTCCGCCTATCTCCAGGTGGAGAGCTGATACTGCGCCTGCGCTGGAGCCGGGAAGGTAAATATTCACATCCTCGCTGTTCGGAGGGGCACAGCGAGACTGCCGTGGGACACAGGAGGACGGGGGAAGCCTCGATAGTATCCGGAGGTTTACCCCACCCGAGGTGAGTACCCTCCAGGGGAACTTATTTTAGTTACAGGTTTTCTTTAAAGGGGAACTGAAGAGAGAGGTATATGGAGGCTGTCCTGTTTATTTGCTTTTAATCAATACCAGTTGCCTGGCAGCCCTGCTGGTCTATTTCTCTGCAGTAGTATCTGATTAAAACCAGAAACAAGCATGCAGCTAGTCTTGTCAGATCAGACTTATAAGTCTGAACCACTGAAACACCTGATCTGCTGCATGCTTGTTCAGGGGCTATGGCTAATAGTGTTAGAGGCAGAGGATCAACAGGGCTGCCAGGCAACTGGTATTGTCTAAAAGGAAATAAACATGATAGCCTCCATATACCTCTCTCTTCAGTTCCCCTTTAAGGCCTCGCTGCAGGGCCGCACAACTCAGTACACATGTGACCCCCCCCCCCTTTTCTCCCCACCAACAGAGCTTTCTGTTGGTGGGGTCTGATCGCTCCCCCAGTGTTTTGTTTTTTTATGTTATTTTTTTATGTTATTATTTTATTAATTATTATTATTATTATTTTAATAATACATTTTAATATTTATTTATTTATTTTAAAAACCTCCCTCCCCCCAGCCAGCCAATCACGGCAATCTGCTGTCATAGGCTTCAGCCTATAAGAGCCGATCGTTCTCCTGTGTTCCAGGGGGACACGGCTGTCCCCAGTACAGCGCTGCCTTAGATCGCAGCACTGTACTATGTTAATAGACACTGTACTATGTTTCACCATCTAACAGTCTCCTAGCGGTGATCGCCGATGGGAGACTGAAGGCAAAGCGGACTCCGCCAAAGCAGGCCCACAGGACCTCACACCAATCGGTGTTAGGCGGTCCAGGGGCTGCCACCGCGGCCACGCGCATTGGCGTGACGCGGTCAGCAAGTAGTTAATAGAGAAGATGTTAGAATCCATAACAACACTGAATCTAGCAAAAATCTATTTAAAAATGGAGGTGATAATCAGAGATCTATAACTCTCCTCCTCCCTCCTCCCCTCTGCCTCTGAAATCTCTGGCCAGTAACACCTCCTCCTCCTGCCCAGACTTAGCTCCCATAAGCCCTTGCAGCTGGAGAAGCTGTGGGTGAGGCTTGTTTAGTTTATAGGGAATTAGAGTATTAAAACAAAACATAAAAAGTATTTGGCTTGAGGAATGCCCTATAAACTATATGAAAGGAACACAATTATGCAATGAGTAAAAGTTTATCTTTGATCCACTTTAATTCCAGTGGAACATACAGCTTCTCCTAAAGGAATCCTTACATCAGGCAAAAAAAGACTGTGCATACACCCAAAATAAAACCACCCAAGGCATAGGTCTAAGACGCGAGTAGGCAAAGTTCATACAAAATACATAGCATGCCTGGGAAAAATAACTCAGTGTGGGCATATTCATGGTCACATCTTCCCGTATAGTTCCTCTTTTACAGTTCCCTCTGTTTATGTTCCATCCTATGTGGCATTTCTGCTAATCACTGGTATCTTTAAAAGAGCAGCCTGAGGCTCCCAGTCTAAATCCATATATCAGTAAAGACTGGGTGCCCAGATAACATATTACCATCATACATTATCAGAATGCTGTTTCTATGGAAATGTATAGCCACAATACATCACAAGGATGACATCACCAAGCTAATGTATTGCTAAGAATGGTGCAACGCATAGCAGGAGACACACCTTATAAACAATAGCACTGAGACAGGGAAATATTCCACAAACAGATTTTTACCCGGTAAAAAGCAATGGCAACCAGACAGATAAGATGTATTCTTAATATATCTTTGGTTAGATCTACTGTTTATCTTCCTTTTTCCTGTTGCATGTGTCACAGAGGCAGAGAGGTTATGTATAGTGGTAGTCAAGTTTTCATAATATAGTACTGCAATAAGTGTCTAATTTTCCAGTAGCGACATTTGTAAAACAGTCCATCCCTGCTCTCCTGTGAAATAGTGATGTGCATACATGTAAAATGTGGACATTCAAACCACAACCCCAACATCTAAATGAAATTTATGTGTAACATAACACAGTACCATTTTTGCATTCTACAGGAACACATTTCAAACAGATGTCAAGCTGAAGGAAAGGATGGTGGAGGGTTGTCCACAGTGTTAATGGTGCAAATCTAAAAATATTAGTGCATCTGTCTGGTTGTTGTAACTATCTATGTACCTGCAGTGAGAGGGATAGAGAGGCTGACATAGTTACCGGTATTTCCATTTAAACAATGCACATTACATGGCTGTACTGCTGATCCTCTTCCTCCAATACTTTAAACTATAGATCCTGTACAAGCATGCAGATCAGGTGTTTCTGACTTTAGTTTGAATAGATTAGCTGCAGGCTTGTTTAAGGCAGAGCAGGGTCATCCACCAGGCAACCTAGGCAGTTGCTTGGAGCCTAGTGGGGGTCAAGGGGCCCACCTGCCATGTTCTTTGACCTTTTTTTTACTTCAGCTTATCAAAAGGACCACAAGGGAGCCCAAATCTACTACCTACCTTGTCTAGGGCCCCATTACATCTTAATCCATCTCTTGGTTCAGGTGGGTGATTCAGGCACTGGCGATGCATGAATAGAGATGTAGCGAACGGTTCGCCGGCGAACGGTTCCAGGCGAACATTGGGGGTTCGCGTTCGCCTGCGTCAGGCGAACCTTTGCGGAAGTTCGATTCGCCCCATAATGCACTATGAGGGTCAACTTTGACCCTATGCATCACAGTCAGCAGGCACATTGTAGCCATTCAGGCTACAGTAAGCCCTGGAGCCCCACCCCCCCTTATATAAGGCAGGGTCTGGCGGCCATTACACTCACTCGTGTGCCTGCTATTAGACAGACTAGGGCGAGCTGCTGCAAACTTGTTCTTCTAGGGACAGATTAGTTAGGTTCTTGGCTGCTTAGTTTGCTCCTGGCTGATTGTTATTGCTTTTATAGCACCCTAGCTCTTTTCAGAGCTCATCCTGTACTTTATTTTTTTTACTGTGTGTCAAACTGACACTTTTGTTGTATACACAGCCTTGGTAATTGATAGTGTGTGCGTGCCACTGCCAGCAGCCCAGCACATTCAGTGACTGACTACCTGTGTGTGTGACAGGGAGCTGCACATTGTACTACCCAGTACTGCATATACCCAGTACCTGTTGTGTTTACTTAACCCACCTCATCACTGCATATACCTAGCTTTGTGTTGAGTGAACCCAGCTCACTGCATCCTACTACTACCTGTTGTGTTTACTTAACCCACCTCATCACTGCACATAACTACCTGTTGTGTTAAGTGAACCAAGCTCACTGCATATACCTACTACCTGTTGTGTTGAGTGAACCCAGCTCACTGCATATACCTACTACCTGTTGTGTTGAGTGAACCCAGCTCACTGCATATACCTACTACCTGTTTTGTTTACTTAACCCACCTCATCACTGCACATAACTACCTGTAGTGTTGAGTAAACCCAGCTCACTGCATATACCTACTACATGTTGTGTTGAGTGAACCCAGCTCACTGCATATACCTACTACCTGTTGTGTTGAGTGAACCCAGCTTACTGCATATACCTACTACCTGTTGTGTTGAGTGAACCCAGCTCACTGCATATACCTACTACCTGTTGTGTTGAGTGAACCCAGCTCACTGCATATACCTACTACCTGTTGTGTTTACTTAACCCACCTCATTACTGCACATAACTACCTGTTGTGTTAAGTGAACCCAGCTCACTGCATGTACCTACTACCTGTTGTGTTGAGTGAACCCAGCTCACTGCATATACCTACTACCTGTTGTGTTGAGTGAACCCAGCTCACTGCATATACCTACTACCTGTTGAGTTTACTCAACCTACCTCATCACTGCACATAACTACCTGTAGTGTTGAGTAAACCCAGCTCACTGCATATACCTACTACATGTTGTGTTGAGTGAACCCAGCTCACTGCATATACCTACTACCTGTTGTGTTGAGTGAACCCAGCTCACTGCATATACCTACTACCTGTTGTGTTGAGTGAACCCTGCTCACTGCATATACCTACTACCTGTTGTGTTTACTTAACCCACCTCATTACTGCACATAACTACCTGTTGTGTTAAGTGAACCCAGCTCACTGCATGTACCCACTACCTGTTGTGTTGAGTGAACCCAGCTCACTGCATATACCTACTACCTGTTGTGTTTATGCTGGAGGCATAGTTACTGAGAAGAGAAGTCGCCTAAGTCACGACAGTGTTCAGTACCTGACCTTTATCAAAATGAATGAGGAATGGATCATGGATGGCTACTGCACCACCGAAGACTAAGTCAGTCCCCACACACAGCATCTCTGCCTGCAGGCCGCTTGACTGCCTTCTCCGCCACTACCAACAGGGTCCAGGACTCTAGGCGGATTCCTGAATTTTTAAGGCCGCTGCTAGCAGCGGCCTCTGCACTAATTTTTCTGGTGCGTGTACATGTGCCCATCCCCCTTTGTGATCATTACCTTGCCGCGGTGAAGGGGCTTGCGCATCACAATGAAGCAATGACCGCCGGCTATTTGAGTGTCTCGGGTGGGGGTGGCACACCAAAGATAATAAGGTCGTTGCTTCATTGTGGTCAGACCAAATTTGATCAGCTGGACAGTCACTGTTCTGTCTTTCAGCTACATCAGCCGGGCGAGCATATGGGCTGAAAAGACACCATCACCTGCACTCTCGTCATGGTGCGCACCAGTCCAGCACGGCTGTCACTACGCAAACGGCTGTTTGCAGTCACTGCATATCTTTCACTGCATCTGTGACTGCACATTATACCTGGCAGTCAGTGCATAACTTGCACTTGAATAGATACACTTTTAAACAATTTAAAAATACAACCATCTAAACTTTCAAACAATTTAAAAATACAACCATCTAAACTTTCAAACAATTTAAAAATACAACCATCTATCATTTTCAAACAATTTAAAAAAAGGGCAAAAAAACTTGCCCTCCGTAAAACATTCTTAGCAAATGCTTTCGACTTGGTTTGTCTCCCGCTGGGTCAAGGGTCCATCTGACCACAGATGCCTGGTTTGCAAAGCATGGTCAGGGCAGCTACAGCATGGGTCTCAGCAGGCTCCCACTTCGGGCCGGAATCCAACCTTCATTCCCCGCGGTGACAATGGCAGACTTGCCCTCCATAACGGATTCCCGTTAAAAGGATTTAAAGTTGATTCATTACAATTAGGGCCTCAAAGTCCTGTATTGCATGCCTGCCTGCTGCCCTCCTTGGATGTGCAGTAGTAGCCATTGCTCAGGCTCCACACCAGATTCCATCCCTCATTCCCCGGCCATTACCCGGGGTCACTCACAAATGGCAGACTTGCCCGCCTCAATATGATTCTCGTGAAAGGAATGTGGTGTCATCTTTGCCCGCCATAACGGATTCCCGTTAAAGGATTTAAAGTTGATTCATGACAATTAGGGACACAAAAGGTCCTCCTGAGTCCTGTATTGTTATTTTTGGTCACTACCTCAGGGCGGGCATGCATGCCTGCCTGCCTGCTGCCCTCCTTGCCTGGATGTGCAGTGGTAGCCGTTGCTCAGGCTCCACACCGGATTCAAACCCCTCATTCCCCGGCCATTACCCGGGGTCTCAAATGGCAGACTTGCCCACCTCCATATGATTCTCGTGAAAGGAATGTGGTGTCATCTTTGCCCGCCATAACTTGTTCTCGTTAAAGTATTTAAAGTACATTCATTTCAAATACACAGCAGGGCCTCGAAAGTCCTCCTCCTGTATTGTTATTTTTGGCCACTACCTCGGGGCGGGCGGGCGTGCATGCCTGCCTGCTGCCCTCCTTGGATGTGTAGTGGTAGCCGTTGCTCAGGCTCCACACCGGATTCAAACACCTCATTCCCCGGCCATTACCCGGGGTCACAATGGCAGACTTGCCCGCCTCCACAGGATTCTCATTGTAGCGGTACTGAACACAGCAAGTAGAAAATGTAATTTAAAAACAAAACGTAAGCTTTTTAACAATGCCATGGAAAGTTGAGAAGGAAGTCACACATTACCTGACATCACTGAGTGAGGAAGAGCAATCTCGCCATGTTGCGCAGTAGTCCAGCATGGCCGTCACTACACAAACAGCTGTTTGCGGTGCGTTACACAGTGAGTTTGGTGTGTCAGTGTAAAGCAGTACTCTATTTACACTCCCTGATTGATGTATACACATGCAAGATGTTTGAAAGCACGTTAGGCCTGCAATTTTGCACTCAATGTGATTTCTGCCCTTAAAACGCTGCTTTGCGTCACATCCAGATTTTTCCCCGGGACTTTTGGCATGTATCCCACTCCGCCATGCCCCCCTCCAGGTGTTAGACCCCTTGAAACATCTTTTCCATCACTTTTGTGGCCAGCATAATTTTTTCTATTTTTCAAAGTTCGCCTCCCCATTGAAGTCTATTGCGGTTCGCGAACTTTTCCGCGAACCGAACCTTCCGCGGAAGTTCGCGAACTCGGTTCGTGAACCGACAATCGGCGGTTTGCGACATCTCTATGCATGAAAGATCAGCAGTATTGCCAGGCAATTGGTATTGCTTGAAATGAAATAAATATGGCATTAAAATAAATATGGCAGCCACCGCAAGCCTCGGAAATTCAGGTTGCCTTTAAGCCTCGCACATGACATAAAGCTGATCCAAGCTTGCATCTGTATGTTGTGTGGGACCAGTGGAGTAACTAAGGAGCTTTGGGCCCCAGAGCAAGTTTTACATTGCTAGAAGAAAGAGCGCGGGTGGATAACCAAGAAGGCGGGTACATAAGGTAATCGTCATAAACGCTAAACATCATTTTCAACTGGGCGCGAAGTGAAGTCAAAAACTTGTAAACAATAAGTATCGTAAAATAGATGGGAAATTGAAATAAAAAGCTATTTACATATTAAACCTTTTCATTGTTCAATAATACAGCTTAACCTAACCCTACTCTCACAAAGAACCCTCTCCTGGTGATGCCTAACCCTAAGACCTCACTAGTGTTGCCTAACCCTAACACCTCCCTGGTGATGCCTAACCCTAAGACCCCCCTGGTGGTGCCTAACCTTAAGACCCCACTTGTGTTGCCTAACCCTAACACCTCCCTGGTGATGCCTAACCCTAAGACCCCCCTGGTGGTGCCTAACCCTAAGACCCCCCTGGTTTTGCCTAACCTTAAGACCCCACTGGTATTGCCTAACCCTAAGACCTCCCTGGTGGTGCCTAAACCTAAGACCCCCCCTGGTGGCGCCTCACCCTAAGACCCCCCTGATGGTGCCTAATCTTAAGAACCTCCCCCCAGTGTTACCTAACCTTAAGACCCCCTGGTGTTGCCTAACCCTGAGTCCCCCCCCTGGTGTTGCCTAACCCTGAGACCCCCCCCTGGTGTTGTCTAACCCTGAGACCCCCTGGTGTTGCCTAACAATAAAAAATCCCTTTTCTGACCTGACACCCTTTCAAACGTAGAAATGATAACATATTTGATAACGTAAAATCTGTACATGCAAAGGAAAGAATATGACAAAAACTATAAGGTTGCAAGTTTCAAAACCATAATATATTTAAAAAACTGTAATGTTCTAATGTTGAAAATGCTATTTATGTGGCACCCATTTTTCTGCTTTGGGCACCATATTAACAATATTTGCATTAGTGCCTAAGGTGGTTCCCAGATTGTCCACTAGCCACCAGCACCCTTTTTTTCCTGCTACCCTTGGCCTGGCAGGTGACTTTTAACACTTAAGGTGGCCACACACGATACATTAAAATGATCCGATTTTACAGCAATTCGATAAAAATGATTGGATCTCCCGAAGAAATCGAAAGCTGTTTTTTCATTTGACTGAAAAATCCGATCGGATTTCCCGGTTTCTTCGATTTTTATCTGTCCGAAATGCCAGATATTTTTCTGCAATTTCTCTAAAGATTGTATGGTGTGTGTTAGATTGTCAATTTATTAATATACACACCCAAGCAATTTTCTCCGAATTTCCAATCATTTTTATCATAATTGGGGAAAAATTTAACACAGGTGTGTGGTACATTGGTCATATTTTTGAAATGTTACAATCAGTCAGAAAAATTGATTGCAATTCTTAAAGCGGAATATAACCCTGCATTTCAACTTTGCTCTAAAACATTATTTACAGTATATTATATGCAACCAGCATTTTTTTTTTTACTAGACCAGCATTGGAAGGGTTACACAGGGCTTTAAAGTCCCTAGAGATTTCTGCAACCGAATCCGAACTTGAGTTAGATACTTTTTGTTTACAAATATGTGTTTATTATGACTCATCTCTCTCACTGAGAAGGAGCTTGGAGGACAGCCAAAGAGATGTATCTATTGATAAACAGTTACACACTAACTAAATAGAATGTAACCATCTGAATGTCTGCACGGAACTTAAAACCTCTGTGTTTAACCCTTCCAATGCTGGTCTAGTAAAAAAAAAATGTTTTTTGCATATAATATGCTGTAAATAATGTTTTAGAGCAAAGTTGAAATGCAGGGTTATATTCCGCTTTAAATTGAACAGATATTTAAAAAATTGTATGGTGTGTGGCCACCTTTAGACTAGGGATGCTCGGAAAATTCCACGGAATTATGAATTCCGTGATTCCGGCCGGAATTCGGTTAATTCCGATTCCGGTAGTCAAAACGGAATTCCTATACCTCTCAAACGGAATTCCGCGGAAATTTTATAATTCCGACGGAATTTTCCGGAATAGCACAGAAATATATCCCTCCTCCTCCATCCATCCATCTTCTTATATCATGCAGTAGGGAATTGCAGATTTTCAAAACAGCTTATATACCATAGCTGGGATTTGAACCCAGGACACAGTGTGTAGTAGGTATCTGTCTTAACCTCTAGACCATGCCCCACACTACATGCTAAAGCTGGCCTAGCATAAACCATACTACCATTATGATCAATTCGATAGAAAAAGTAGCATGATTAAGGACTTGTACTTTTTGAAAAGCATGCTTATATACCATAGCTGGGATTTGAACCCAGGACGCAGTGTGTAGTAGGTATCTGTCTTATCCTCTAGACCATGACCCACACTACATGCTAAAGCTGGCCTAGCATAAACCATACTACCGTTATGATCAATTCGATAGAAAAAGTTGCATGATTAAGGATTTGTACTTTTTAAAAAGCATGCTTATATACCATAGCTGGGATTTGAACCCAGGACACAGTGTGTAGTAGGTATCTGTCTTAACCTCTAGACCATGCCCCACACTACATGCTAAAGCTGGTCTAGCATAAACCATACTACCATTATGATCAATTCGATAGAAAAAGTAGCATGATTAAGGACTTGTACTTTTTGAAAAGCATGCTTATATACCATAGCTGGGATTTGAACCCACGACGCAGTGTGTAGTAGGTATATGTCTTAACCTCTAGACCATGCCCCACACTACATGCTAAAGCTGGCCTAGCATAAACCATACTACCATTATGATCAATTCGATAGAAAAAGTAGCATGATTAAGGACTTGTACTTTTTGAAAAGCATGCTTATATACCATAGCTGGGATTTGAAACCAGGACACAGTGTGTAGTAGGTATCTGTCTTAACCTCTAGACCATGACCCACACTACATGCTAAAGCTGGCCTAGCATAAACCATACTACCATTATGATCAATTCGATAGAAAAAGTAGCATGATTAAGGATTTGTACTTTTTGAAAAGCATGCTTATATACCATAGCTGGGATTTGAACCCAGGACGCAGTGTGTAGTAGGTATCTGTCTTAACCTCTAGACCATGACCCACCCTACATGCTAAAGCTGGCCTAGCATAAACCATACTACCATTATGATCAATTCGATAGAAAAAGTAGCATGATTAAGAATTTGTACTTTTTGAAAAGCACGCTTATATACCATAGCTGGGATTTGGACCCAGGATGCAGTGTGTAGTAGGTATCTGTCTTACCCTCTAGACCATGAACCACACTGCATGGTAGCAGGTATCTGTCTTACCCACTAGACCATCAACCACACTCAGGGCCAGGCTTTAGCATGTAGTGTGGTCAGAGGTGGGACAAGGTCCTTCAGCACCCAAGGCTGAGACAGCAAAGTGCGCCCCCCCCCCATTCCTCCCACCCCAGCTGTCACACACTGATTGCTATTACACTAAGATGTGCCCCAGGGCCCCCAACCCCCCCAACACCTTAATCTCTACTTATCTGGCTTGCAGTCGCTGCCATGTATCACCTTTTCTTATTTCTTTCTGCTTCAAACACAATTGGGAATGACAGCTGAATGAATTGTGCACCCCCTCCTACACTGCGCCCAGAGGCTGCAGCCTCTTCAGCCTCTGCCTCAGCCTGGCCCTGAGTGTGGTTGATGGTCTAGTGGGTAAGACAGATACCTACTACCATGCAGTGTGGTTCATAGTCTAGAGGGTAAGACAGATACCTCCTACACACTGTGTCCTGGGTTCAAATCCCAGCTATGGTATATAAGCTGTTTTGAAAATCTGCAGTTCCCTACTGCATGATATAAGGAGTGAGAGAGTGTTTAAAATTTTTCCGTCGGAATTCCGCGGAACAGGCCCAGAATACCGTCGGAATGAAACGGTAATGGAATTTCTATATGACGGAATGCGGAATTGTCCCGGAAACGGAAATGGGCTCTTCCGACCATGCCTGCTTTAGACCTTAAAGTCTGGGTCTAGGTCTGGGTCTAAAGAAAGGCCTTCATTGATCAATGATGGATCTCTGATGATCACATCCATTTTTTCAATAGATTTTTGCTAGATTCAGTGTTGCTATGGAATTTAACATCTTATCTATTAAAACAATCTTTTTAGATCTTATAGCCTAAAAGCATTTTATTGATAGTCTGATCAGTTTTTTAATAAAAAAAAACTGTTGGAATTGAATGTAGTCTTTTCACTTGCTGCCAATCCTGCACATTGATTTTTAAAACAATCTTTTATATCCTTTGGAAAATTACCTTGTTACACTTGATTTGCCAGACCAAGGGTGTATACACATTTCTAATTTATATTGGCCAGTGATTTGCCGTTTTTACCACTTTCACATAGTATGAGAGCTTACCTGCACAATCTGATTATAGTATTATAATTATATAAATCTGTTGGCTCTCATACTACATGGAGGTGGTAAAATTGGCCAGAGATTGGTCAATCAAAATTGAATGTGTGTGCAGCCTTAGGCTAGTTTCACATTGGAGAATTACATTGTGTTTCCTGAAAAAAGGATTGCAATAGAGGGGATGTAACGTTATATGTGTGGTGTGATGCATACAGTAAAGCATACAGTGCAAAGAAAGTATGCTTCACTGCAACTGTAAATGTGCATGTTATACGGTACCGCACTGTATGCATTGCATTATGCAAACAGATGAATCGCACTGCATTGCTAACAAGTTTTTTTTCCAAGCATTCAGCTTCACAAGAGCAAGAAGCAACTCCTGCAATGCATTAATTAATTAATTAAAAGTGCATTTTTTTATTTATATAGTGACACCATCTTCCGTTGCACTGCACATAGTACAAAACCATTAGTGGGGGGCTTCATATAAAAAAGGCACCTGGAAAAAAGGGCACAGTGGATTGCCACTAGTAGAAAATCAGTAAAATTACCAATATTCTATTCATTAATTCCAATGATAAAATATAAGTAATTTTTACTGATATTTTACTATGTCTTAACCTAACCCTACTCACACACAGGAAGCTCTCTCTACCAATGCCTAACCCTAAGACTTCCTCCACCGATGCCTAAACCTAAGACCTCCCTCTACTAATACCTAACCCTAAGACCTCCCTCTACTGATGCCTAAATCTAAGACCTCCCTCTACTGATAACTAACCCTAAGACCTCCCTCTACCACTATGTAATGGCACAATTTGCATATTGGGCATGCTTCGGCACCCACAGCAAATAATGTAAATTTGGGCACCTCCATGTGCCCCAATTTCTGCCCAAATACAGGCAGCCAGACATAGGTGCCCCCAGTATAGGTAGCCAGGCATAGGTGCCCCCAGTATAGGTAGCCAGGCATAGGTGCCCCCAGTATAGGTAGCCAGGCATAGGTGCCCCTAGTATAGGTAGCCAGGCATAGGTGCTCCTAGTATAGGTAGCCAGGCATAGGTGCTCCTAGTATAGGTAGCCAGGTATAGGTGCCTCTAGCATAGGAAGCCAGGCATAGGTGCCCCCAGTATAGGTAGCTGGGCATAGGTGGCCCCAGTATAGGTAGCCACTAGCCAGATACATGTGCCCCCAGAATAGGTAGCCAGGTAGGAAGGAGCACAGTGTAGGAGGGGCAGTGGGGGAGCAGCAGGCACAGAGGCAGATTAATGTAGCAATGGCAGCAGAGTCCAGCAGTGGTATCTAGGTTTATGTGCAGAGGCAGATTAATGTAGCGATGGCAACGGTACCTTCCTAATTTCAGTCTTCCAAAAGTATCACTGGCAAGTAATCAAGTAATCCTGGGCTGTAAAGGCTGAAGGCAGGGTTGATCCTTTCAAAAAGGGGTTAGTGCTGTGACCTGCAGCTTTCTGGATGATCCCCCTGCCAAGCACAAGTGCTAGGTGAGTTGCGGCCTAGTATTCAGCCAGGGTCTCAATTATTTGCCATGGCCGAGGTGCAGGTGAAGGTCAGTATGGAGCACAGTTTCTGGGGCCTAAAAAAGTTGTTCACAGGTTAGCCAAGCAGAAAGTACAGGATCTTCTCAAAAAATTAGCATATTGTGATAAAGTTCATCATTTTTTGTAATGTACTGATAGGCATTAGACTTTCATATATTTTAGATTCAAGTACACACAACTGAAGTAGTTCAAGCCTTTTATTGTTTTAATATTGATGATTTTGGCATACAGCTCATGAAAACCCAAAATTCCTATCTCAAAAAATTAGCATATCTCATCCGACCAATAAAAGAAAAGTGTTTTTAAAACAAAAAAAGTCAACCTTCAAATAATTATGTTCAGTTATGCACTCAATCCTTGGGTATTAAGCTCATCCAGAGTGTTGGGTCTTGCGTCTCTCGACTTTCTCTTCACAATATCCCACAGATTCTCTATGGGGTTTAGGTCAGGAGAGTTGGCCAATTGAGCACTTTTCAGCAGATGGAAGCATGAACCCACTTTCTAACCAGAAACAGCGGCAGAAGCGCCTGACCTGGGCTACAGAGAAGCAGCACTGGACTGTTGCTCAGTGGTCCAAAGTACTTTTTTCGGATGAAAGCAACTTTTACATGTCATTCGGAAATCAAGGTGCCAGAGTCTGGAGGAAGACTGGCTAGAGGGAAATGCCAAAATGCCTGAAGTCCAGTGTCAAGTACCCACAGTCAGTGATCGTCTGAGGTGCCATGTCAGCTGCTGGTGTTGGTCCACTGTGTTTTATCAAGGGCAGGGTCAATGCTGCTAGCTATCAGGAGATTTTGGAGCACTTCATGCTTCCATCTGCTGAAAAGCTTTATGGAAATGAAGATTTCATTTTTCAGCACGACCTGGCACCTGCTCACAGTGCCAAAACCACTGGTAAATGGTTTACTGACCATGGTATTACTGTGCTCAATTGGCCTGCCAACTCTTCTGACCTGAACCCCATAGAGAATTTGTGGGATATTGTGAAGAGAAGGTTGAGAGACCCAAGACCCAACACTCTGGATGAGCTTAAGGCCGCTATCGAAGCATCCTGGGCCTCCATAACATCTGAGCAGTGCCACAGGCTGATTGCCTCCATGCCACACCGCATTGAAGCAGTCACTTCTGCAAAAGGATTCCTGACCAAGTATTGAGTGCATAACTGAACATAATTATTTGAAGATTGACTTTTTTTTGTTTTAAAAACACTTTTCTTTTATTGGTCGGATCAAATATGCTAATTTTTTGAGATAGGAATTTGGGGTTTTCATGAGCTGTATGCCAAAATCATCAATATTAAAACAATAAAAGGCTTGAACTACTTCAGTTGTGTGTATTTGAATCTAAAAAATATGAAAGTCTAATGTTTATCAGTACATTACAAAAAATAATGAACTTTATCACAATATGTTAATTTTTTGAGAAGATCCTGTACAGTCAGGGGGTGATGGCTGGGATCACAGACAGTGAGGCCTGAGCGGCAAAGAGACAGTGAGGCAAGCGTGGCAAAGCATCCAGCAGAGGAGAGCCCAACAGCAGATTTTAATTTGGTATCGTCCTATCTCCTCACCCATTGGTTGTTGCAGGAACCCTACTCCAATAGGAATAAGGCTGATTCCTATTGGAGGGAGGTTCCTGCATCAACCAATGGACGAAGGTCACTATCACAGCGCCAGCACCTCCTCTGGTTGCAAGCGTTCTCCTGTCACATTGCGCACGCGAGTATGTTTGTTTACCATCCTATTGCACAAATGGCCCGCAGGCCGTAGGTTGGGCATGACTGTCCTAGGTGACTTTTTCACACCTTATAAGAAATGCCTTTTATGCCACCAACAAGAAAATACTGTGCTAACAAGGTATTTAACCACTTCAACGCGAAGGGTTTTTCATCTATCAGCGCTCCTTCCATTCATTCGCCTATAACTTTATTACTATTTATCACAACGAAACATTGTATATATCTTGTTTTTTTCTCCACCAATTAGGCTTTCTTTGGGGGGTACTTTTTGCTAAGAATTATTTTATTCTAAAAGTGTTTGAACAGGAAAAAATAAGAAAAAAATGAGCATTATAGTTTTAAAATAATACATGCTACCATAATTAAAACTCACACATTTTATTTGCCAATTTGTCCTGGTTATTACAACATTTAACATTTTTCTGTAGTACAATGTATGGCGCCAATATTTTATTTGAAATTAAAGGTGCATTTTTTCAGTTTTGCATCCATCCCTAATTACCATAATCTATAAAGTAATAGTAATATACCCTCTTGACATACATATTAAAAAAAGTTCAGTCCCTAAGGTAACTATTTATGCATTTATTTTTTATTTGTAACATTTTTTTTATTATCATTTTTCAAAAATCTTTTGGGGGTAATTATTGGGGAGATGTGGAGGTCAGGGGTTAAATTAAAATGCAAAATAAGATCAAAATAGGGCTTTTATTGAGAAAGAAAATGTAGATGTAATTTTACTATTTGGCCACAAGATGTCCTTGCAGCTGACTATATTACTACGCAAACAGGAAGAAATGCGTGGATGGTCTTTGTGAATGGTGGTGCTGTCTCATAGACGGCTGCGGTCATTCACACGTGAACTTACATCAATGAATGGGAATTGTGTTCCCATTCATTGATCTAGCGGCTAATGATCGGCGGCCGTAACAAGCACAGGGGGACGACCGGGAATGCGCCACGGGGAGGTACATAGTAACTACGACCCTGCACGGAGCTATGGCAATTTGCAGGGACGTAGTTACTCGTCCGGGGAGGGGAAGTGGTTAGACAGTAGATGCAAAATTATCACCTAGGAGTAAACATAGAAAAAGTGACTTGGATCGGGCTCAATGTGTGGCAAAAAGTAAGTATTGCATTACAGCATAAGAATCTCACACATCCCTTTTGTGAAATATGATGGTCATGGTGGAAGTATCATGGCTTGAACCTGCTTTGCTGTTTCGAGACCAGGACATTTGCCATTGTTGATGTTATTGATTCTGAACTGTACCATCAAATTCTGCAGAACAATTATAAAGTACGCAGCTGCAAACTGAAGCTCAGGAGGAATTGGGACTGGATCATGCAGCCTAACAATGATGCTAACGCAAAAGTCAAACTACCAAAGAATATTTAAAGCCTAGACCTAAAATTAAAATGCAAACAGAGGGGTTAGGGCTATCTAGCTCAGCACTGTCCTGTATCACTTACTGGCTGCTACTGCCACTTTCTCCAGGTAGTGGAGTGTGTAGTCAATCTACAGTACATATATGAGCCTGGGACTGGGTGTCACTTTGTAGTCCCAGCAGTCCTAGACACCACATGCTCATGAGTGTGCCACCTAGTATTTCTCTGAGGGGAACTAGAACCACTGGAACTAGATAGCTGCACCACTGTCTCATCCTGAAAAAGGTGCTTGCACTGCTAATTCATTTTGAAAGGGTATAAAGTATAAATGTTGTTATTTACCGGTAATACTCATTCCAATGTAACTACAGTTAATGGTGCTTCCCAGAAAATTTTAGAAACTCCCTTAGACCAATGGCTCCCATCACTCCCACTTTTCCCAGTATAGCCATGTTTCCCCACATGTGCCACCTCTCTTTAGTTTAGGAAGCATCTTGCCTTTCCTCCCTTCACCTATCCCCATAGGGTAGTGCAGCTTGTTGTGTATGAGCTGTCATAGTGCTGCCTACAGTGTGTCGGCCCTAACCCAGCTAAAGTCTGTATGGGACTTGAGCAGGCATGGACTGGCTAGGGTGGGGAGGGGGGAGGGGTGTTTCTCTGGTTTAATGATAAAGGGCAGGACCAGTGCAGTGTAGTAATGGTACGCATTTGGATTAGTGTGTACACGGCCCCCGCAGCCCCTCAATATGTGCACAACTGCCAGCGGGCAGACTTGAGCTACTTATGCAATGTAGTAAGACACAAGAACCAACAGATATCACACAGGAACACAGGCACGATAACAATGAGGTGGAAAGCTGTATCATAAAGTACAATGGTAAGATAAGAAGAAATATCACTAGACTCTAAAGAAAATATAAATTAAAAAAAATATAAGTATAGAAGAATTCAGTCACCAAAGAGCAGGGAGTACTGTAATATGCCAGCAATTCAGTCAAGGGGATTAAATTGTCAGTCAGTGGAAAGAAACCAAAACCACTTGGCCTTATTTACAGGTGATTTTAATAGGACATTTTTTTCAAGCTTGCATGCAGCCAGCCAAAATGTCTAGATGTAATATTCACATCGATTTATCTAGGACAAGCAACACTGCTGTTCATAGGTAGTGTTCCCCCCAAGTGCACATTTAAAAATCTCATGTGGATTTTTGTTGATTTTTTTTGCAAGCTTTCATCAGCTTTCAGTGGACATTTATGGGAATGATTCACAGGCCCAGATTTACCTCAGAGGAGCCTATAGGCACAGATGTCCTGGCACCTTAGACTTTGCCCTCTAGGAATCTACAAACCCCCACTGCACCGCACCACAAGTGTGCTGGCTGGCCCAGCTGTCACTTCTCCATTATTTCCTTTGCCCATCTTAGGTAGCTACAGGTGTCCCTTAGCATTAGGTAGCCAGACATACCCTCAACATTAAATAGCTAGAGTTGCCCCCAAGTATTTGGTAGCTAGAGGTGCCCCTGACTGAAGGGAGATCTCGTCAGTTGAATGCTGAGAGCAGGTTTAGTAATCTCTTATTTACTATCTCATCAGGACTCTGCATAGGGAAGGAGGGAGGGAGGCACTCGTGGAGGGGAGTGGGACCGCCTTTCCATCATCAGGCATCTGTAGGCATGTGCCTACAGTGCCTTATGGTAAATCCGGCCCTGATGACTCACAAACACTCAAAGGTGTGCTGTGATGTTCCCTCTTATCACCCTCCCATTTCCTCCTCTAAACCCTCCTGGCGGACAATTAAAACCGCCAGGGGGCAACGCAGCACAATTTTTTTAATTTATTTTTTTAAAATCATGTAGCTAGCCTAGCGCTAGCTACATGACAGCCGCTGTGCAGCAGCATCCTCCCACCCTATTCGATCGCCTCCGGCGATAAAGCCCATCCGGAAATCCCGTTCTGAACGGGATTTCCATTAGGGCTTCCCCCGTCGCCATGGTGACGGGCGGGATGACGTCACCGACGTCATCGACGTTGTGACGTCAAAGGGAGTCCTGATCCACCCCTCAGCACTGCCTGGCACTGATTGGCCAGGCAGCGCATGGGGTCTGGGCAGCGCACGGCGAGCAGCGGCGATCGGGCAGTACATGCAGCTAGCAAAGTGCTAGCTGCATGTACAAAAAAAATTATGCAAATCGGCCCAGCAGGGCCTGAGAAATCCTCCTTACCGCCAGGAAGGTTAAAAAATCCACTTCCTGTTCTATGACTTGAATCTCATGTCCAAATTAGCTACTGTAAAGATTCTTGGATGTGAGACTCACATTCAGCAAAAAAACACCACCTTGATTGTGCGGACGCACACGTGCCCCTGCGTGTGTCCCTGCCGCTCGTGCACGTGCGCATGCACCCATTCAATAGTCAGTGATTGCTGCCAAGCAATCAATACCAGTAATCATTTAAATAAAGTTACAGGAGGAAAAAAAAAGTTTAAAAGGTTTTTTTTAAAAAAAGTTAAAGCGACAGTGTCACATTAATAAAATAGTGTTTTTTTGTTAACTGTTAACCATACCAGACTAATTAACCCCTTGGCTAAATATTTCATTTAGCTTGGCACTTGTATTGGCCTGAGGAAGCGGGCTTGGACCCGCGAAACGCGTTGCCTGTGCTATAATAAATCTTTTGTTTATTACAAAGATTTGTCATCATTGAGGTAAGCTACCTCACGTTTTTGTCAATTTTAAACTGTTTTTAGATGCTTTTATCTACGATTAGGGCGCCTCTTTACAATTGTCTAATTAACCCCTTGTATCACCTATACTTGGCCTTAAGATTCATGGAAACCTGTAATGGCTGCCGCCCATAGCGATCGTATGCGATCACTAAGACGAAAGCTCGGGGACCCAGCGCTATACAGATGCATCACTATGTTGTTGCCTAGCAATGCATCTTCATAGCACTGGGGTCCCCAAATGATCAGAATCAGAATCGTTTTATTTCATCAAGTACAACGGGAGTTGTACCCGGAATTATTTTTGGCACATACAGGGTCGGTGATGGTACTGTACAATATCAGACATGCAGTAGATATACACTTGGGTGGCATAACACATGCAGCATCGTATTTCAAGAGTAGGCAAATACATAGCAGCAAAAACTAGAGGGGTCCCAGTGCTGTGTGAGCAGAGCTGCCTGCCTCCTTGGCGGCGCTCAACTACTCTGTAGCAGCTCGGATGCCCCCGTAATGTCTGGCAGTACGTAAAGAAGGAGAGAAAAGAGAGAAGACAGGAATAAAGAGAGAGAGAATGAGAAGAAGAAGGATTGTTGGCCAGTGAGAGACAGAGTTCAGAGAGTCCTGCTGTCCAGCTGGTTGGTGGTGTGGCTGGTGGATCCCATGGCTGCACTCAGAATTTAGCCCCCAGCTTGCAGCCTAGCGGCAATTTGGGGGGGGGCACCCGGTGGTGGAGCGCCGGCATCTCCTCTTCTGTGGCTGCCCTGGGAGCAGAGTGCTGTGGGATGGCGGCATCAGGCCTTCTGTGGTCGCAGTGGAGGAGCGGCCATGTTCCCATGGTGGCTGGAGTAGTAGCAGAGATCAGGCCGCCTCTGCTCGTGTAGGGGAAACAGGCACGGGAGACCCTGTGCTGGGGCACCTAAACTCCGGTCCCATGATTTGCCCGCAGCGTTTATGTGCCGCAGTGGTGGAGGCAAGCACATTTCCCAGGGGCCATGCTGGGCCACTTTATAGAGTGGGACCAGGGCCGGGGATCAGTAGCCTACCGTGCCGATCCAGGTCCCAGCAGCAACGGTGGAGAGCTTCTAGTGTGGTTCCGTCTGCCATAAGCCGGAGCGGCTGCAGGTGGAAGGATCCTGTGGGCCAGAGAGTGCTCAAGGTTGGAGCAGCGGCTGGGTCCCGTCCGAGAGCCGCTGTGGATGGTGTCGGGACCGGCGTCACCTCCCCACGTGGCGGACCGATGGCTACAGGTCACGGGCCATGTGATGTCTGAGACCAGAGAGAAGCCGATCTTCAGCGGTGGCAGGTCACACAGTTCCCCCTGAGCGGCGAAGAGCAGTCTGGGCAGCGGTGGTGGAGCGCGGATCAGAGCACGTGGGCCCTGATCAGCTGGCCGCCCGATCAGCTGGCAGGATGCCGCCGTCCCGTGGCTTATGATTGAGCACTGTGGACAGGCTCTCCTGTGCCTCCACATCCTCCCCAGTAGGTAAGGGGGGATTCGGGCGCAACATAGTTAGAGGAGAAGGAGAGAGTTAAAGAATATTACGGAGCCATGTGGCCGTGGCTAGCGGTGCGACGCCATCTTGGTGATGCATTCTAGTGATCGCATGCAATTGCAACAGATGCACAGGCTGACAATAATGGTACACTACATCCCGAACTAGTGATGAAATATGGCATATATGGTATAATTTTTAACTAGGATGAGCCAAATAATGTATTTTGAGGTGTTTTAAAACAATGGCACTTGTGATGTAAACATTTTTTGTGTTTACACCTAATTTTCTTTGATAAAATGCCTGTGAAATGAAACAATACTTGGAAAAATAGGTTACCCTAAGAAAGCCTAGATTGTCCTAAAAATATAAATAGGTGTCACTTTTACCACATAGGTAATAAAAAGTTATTGTTGTATCAATAGTGACACAGCTGATATGCCAAAAATGTCAGGAATCTAAAGGGGTAAAAACCCAGGAATGCGAAGTGGGGAAAGAATGCCAGGGTGATAGGAGGAGACATTGCGGCAAGCTTACCTCTTCCTGTCTGAAAATCTGGCTTTATCAATAGTCACATTTTTTCAAGGAGTGAGTATGGAGACTGGGGGGTAAAAATAAGAGGAACCAGTCTGAATGTACCTCTGTGCTTACCTTACTTAGTAATACCGCAGGCCAGGTGTGCTTTAGTCCAAACGCAAACACAGGAAAAATGCAGCATGCACTACGTTTGCATTTGGGTAAAAATCAAATTGCATCAGTGGGATTGGGGCATCTCGATTACCTTGATGAACATGCAATTGGTAGCCACATGAAATTCAATTTTTGCATCAAAATGGAGCCAGTGGATAAGGGCCCTAAGTGATTGGTCACATTTCCTAATTTGACCTAATAACTACTTTCTTTCGGAGAGGCCATCCACAAAGATAGCATTGGAGTACAAGCCATATAATCTTCAAAGAGGCGTAAGAAAAAAAACAAAACAGTTTTTCTACAATTCTCAACAGAAAACTAAAATATTCCTTTTTTCTCAGCGAGAGTGTAACATTTTCCCCTGATAATACTGTATACACATCTAGACACACTGATAGATATCAAACTAGCATCTTTTCTGTGAAAAATAACCCAGTAAGACACCCAAGCTTTCTCTGTTACAGCACGTTCTCATGCTATAAACCAGATCATGGGAATGAGTCAGGAAATCATGGGTGGGAAGGTTGCTCTCTTCGACACAGCTGGTTTAGTAATTCATGTGAGTACTTGGAGGAAATAAAGGATAAGCTACTCAGCTTAGCCTTAGGTGACCCTAAACCAAGTAGCCAATTTTTTTTCTTTTTGCCCTCGTGCTTAGCTAAATTACAGAAACAGTCACTAGAAACAGAGGTGAGATCCTCATTGCACACCCTGAGGCCACTGGAGACACTGCTGGCTTTGAGCCTGCCAGAGTCTCCAGCAAAGCTAGTGCCAGTAACTTTCTATCAAAGCAAACGTGATATTTATTTATTGTAGTGCCTGCCTGTAGAGAAACCAAAGTTTAATTTTCCTGGGCTGTTCTGAGCCTGGCTGGCCTCTGTGGTGCAATGCCCAGTGAGATGGATCATCCAACACACATTGATGTATAAGGAGGACCACTGCAGCCAAAACATATTTATAAAGGTATAATGTTGCATTACACAACAGACCTATTGGTTTTTACTGTGACTGCATGGAATAAGTCATTCATAAATATTGTCCTAGCTTAGTTGCAGCAAATGAAATCATGACACAGTCATCAATCATCTAAGTTCAGACCCAAGCTTTACTAAACTCACAGATGTTAAATAGAGGCGGCAAAGGATTGGGGGGGGTGTTCGGGTTCATTATAATACTACAGGAACCAGATCATTCATCCTGTACACAGAGTACAACAAGATAATACAACACAGTGCAGCCTCTTCTACAGTCATTTGTCACTGGTGCAGTTTTTTTCAGAGATTAGATCAAATAAAAGGTACATTCTAATGTGTTTCTTGCACACGCAGACCTTTATGAGGCTTCTCTTTGTCTGCATCTAGACATGTTAATCGGTCAAACGCCTCTCTGCAGCTAACGGCTTGCTTATCAGGCCAGTAATCAGTACTGGTCTACCACCAGCTCCCTGCCATCTACGCCTGCTTCAAATGGTCAGTGTATTCCCCAGAACTAGCTGCTTAAACAGCAGCACTGTGTTACATTGTTAAACGCTATAGCATGGCTTAGTTATTATGTTTCAACAACTAGTATTAAGATACAGTACTAGTCAGAGAAAATGTTTATAAAACATCCCTGCAAGCTCTAATAGATTTTAAATTTACAAATCTACACATACAGTATATGAGTACATATATATAGATAGATAGATAGATAGATAGATAGATAGATAGATAGATAGATAGATAGATAGACACACACACATGTATTTAACTTTTTGCATTTTTATTTAAATGAAAATACATGATAGCTCCATCTGCCCCTTCCACCTCGAGCTTTGTTAGCCATCTATCCTACCAGGCCAGTTGGGTAGTTAGTAAGGATGGTCAATGAAATGCAGGATTATACATCTTGCATCTCATTGAACATCCCTAGTGGTAAGGAAGACAGAGCCAGCGAACATGAGCCCTGCTACCCGGGCCGTCTAAAACCAGTTCTCGTGGCTTTCAGCTCAGGGTGGGGGGGGGGGGGGGGGGGCACTTTTCAGTAAGGAGAGGAGGAAGACAAAATGTTCCTGACTCTTTACTAATTGGCAAAAAGGGTCACATGTTAAAAATACAAATCTCTCTCTGAAACTATGACAAAAAAAAATATATAAAATGTTACTTTTTGTCAATTTAGTTTTAAACAAAATCCAGCAATCATGACTATAACAAAATGTTTAAAATAAGTTGACACTGAGTAAAATATAGGTAACAATAGAATACAAAAATTAGCAAACCATTTACACACTACATTTAATTGGAAATACTGCAAATAAAAATACCACATTATTGTAATTTAATCGGTTCTAATGCCAGTGGACCACTGCCCATTACAATAATAGTGCCATGCGCATTACTGGGGCAATGCATGCATCACTATGGTAACATGCTTTACACCTGTGAATCAGGGTTAAATTCTGTAATACAGGTATACTGCATGACTTATCAAAGCCACGTTTTAAAACACTGAGGCTCCCTGCCCACTGTAAATCCGATTTGCGATTCCAATTTCCTGAATGCTATCAGCAGAAAAACGCAGAAAAAAACGCAGCATGCAGTAACGATTAAAAATCAGAATCGAAATCGCATGTAAAAAACTTAGGGAGCCTAACAGTATTTCAGGCACAATGGCTGAGCAACAATGGATGCAGAGGCTAGGACCGCACAGGTATAGTATAGCACAGTGATGGCTAACCTTGACACTCCAGCTGCAACAAAACTACAAATCCCATCATGTCTCTGCCTCCCCAAGTTATGCTTAGAGCTTTGGATGTTGTATTAATACAAAAAAAAACCAAAATGCAGCATATCACATAGGCAGTGTCACTTAAACATAACTAGGCAGAGTTATCTGGCTTCTGTGCTGGCCGGGCTGGCCTTCTGCTGGCCGGGCTGGCCGGGCTGGCCTTCTGCTGGCCGGGCTGGCCGGGCTGGCCTGATGCCAGGTTACCTGGAAGTCGCTCCATAGGTTTCCCTGACATTCTAGTGGACCCCCTCCCATGCTCCCATGGGCCTCTCATTGAGGCACCCCAACTACAAGCATGCCTCCATAGAAGAACCACAGCTCCCTGTATGCCCCCATAAAGGCATCACAGCACCCAGCATGGCACCACAGCACCCAGTATGCCCACATAGAGGCACCCAGCATACCCCCGATTGATGCACCACAGCTCGCAGCATGCCCACCATTAAAGGGAAGGTCCAGGGATTTAAAAATAAAAAATCTACTTGCCCCGGGCTTCCTCTAGCCCAGGCATGGGCAAACTTGGCCCTCCAGCTGTTAAGGAACTACAAATCCCACAATGCATTTTCCTTTATGAGTCATGACTGTGGCTGTCAGACTCCTGCAATGCATTGTGGGACTTGTAGTTCCTCAACAGCTGGAGGGCCAAGTTTGCCCATGCCTGCTCTAGCCCATTGCAGCCATCCTGTGCCCTTGCTGCAGCTCCAGTGGCTCCCAGTCCCCTCCGGTGCAGATGCCGATCTCGCCAGGTCAGCATCTTCCTGCGCTCCAGCGTGCAGCTCACGGAGTAGCACCAACGTCATCCAGGCTGTACTGCGCAAGCGCAGAACTACTACACCTGCAGAGTACAGTTCGGATGACGTCAGCGTGACTCAGAGCCGCTCGTGCAGGCGCAGTGAGCATCTTGCCGGGCCACTGGCGGGGAGCGGAGCTGGGCGAGGGCACAGGACGGCTGCAAGGGGCTGGAGGAAGCCCCGGGTAAGTAGATGTTTTTATTCCAGCTCCTTGGATGTGTCCTTGAAGGCACCACAGCTGACTCTGTCTGGGGGACATCCAGGACACCCCAGAATAGATCCGGGGCACGTGCCACTGATCTTTGGGGCTAGCAACACCCCTGAATCTCATCAACAGGGACACAAACCACAGTAAAGTGAAACCAAATTTTAACCTTTTGAAACACAGATAGCAATAACACACAGACAATGCTTCTAAATTTTCTCCCCACTGTATGAGAATACCCTTAGGGTTTAGCTGGCCGATAATAATGCATGTTGATGTGTAGCTGCGCTCTGTGAAATGTAAGAGTCCATATTTCTCACTGATGGTTTCTCTGCACATGAAAAAGCACTATGCTCCTTTAGATACCTGCCATACCCAGCGCCATGGAATATGTTGGCGTTTTATAAATCAATAATTATAATAATACCCTACCATATTTTAAAGTGAACCCGTGGTGAGAGTGATATGAAGGCTGCCATATTTATTTCTTTTTAAGCAATACCAGTTGCCTGGCTGTCCTTCTGATCCTCTGCCTCTAATACTATAAGCTAAAGACTCCGAACAAGCGTGCAGCAGATCAGGTGTTTCTGACAATATTGTCAGATCTTACAAGCTTAGCTGCATTTTTGTTTTTGGTGTTATTCAGACACTGCTGCAGCCAAATAGATGTGCAGAACTGCCAGGCAACTACTGTAGTATTGTTTAAAAGAAAATGAATATGGCAGCCTCCATATTCCTCTCACCTTGTCACTTTAATTTTTTTTTAGAATGCTGGCCATGTCCAAGGTGCTGATAGTGCACTGCTGTCGCTGCACACCAAACAAACAAAAATGAAACCAGTATGCTTAGCAAAATGCCGAACTGTCCATGATTCTGTGTCAGTTAACAAAATTGATGGGACATGTGGGAAATCAAAAGGTAGTCTTTTCGTATTTCTGATTTTCTACAAAAAATAAAGAAGTTAACCACTAATAGCTCACCGTGCAAATCTTTATAGATTATAGAGGATTTTATACACTTTAATGTGGATCAAGAGGGCAGAATAGGCAATAGGGAATCATTGTCACAGAGGATTTTAAGAAGTTGGCTTTCATCAAGGTACCATTAAAGCAAGGACAAGGTTAAGTGAGTTATAGTCTTAAAGTGGGATGAAACTTCATATCAACTGAAAAAAATAAAATAAAAATTGTCCAATGAGAAATCTCTAATTTAGCCTACCTATTACTGTTGTTTTTAATGCGCATACTAATTTCGAACAGAAATAATATTTCTGTTAAGGCGGCCATACATGGTACAATAAAATTGTTCGATTATCCCGTTTGTTCGATCTAAATGATCGAATCGAATGAAAGTTGAAAATATTTTTTTTTTCGATCAAGAAATTCAAACGATTATCCCGTTTTTTCGAGAAAAATCAGTTCGGACATGCTGGAAAAATCTTTATATTCGATCTAAAGGAATAATCGAACTAAATTATCTAATCACAAAAAATAAAAAATTGTACCATGTATGGCCACCTTTAGATTCCATATTTACTGTTTTTCTGTGATGCCAAAAGTGACTTCCCTTCTGCCCATGTCTTTTTCTGTTTTGTTTTTTATAATCAACCGGCTCAGGGTTAATTTTCCCCTCCTACTGCCACAGCAGCTTACTATCCCTCCCACAGCAAACATCACTTAGACAACAGGTTTACATCACTGTGTAAACTCTTTAAAGGGTTAGGGCCCGTACACATGCCCAACTGATGTCACCAGTCGGGGTTTAGGAGCTGATCACCTTGGGCGACATCGCTGGACTGGTCTGCACACACACGTGTCAGCTGTGTAGCTGACGACGTGCTGCGTTGCTATGCGGGGGGATCTCGGAGGGATGATGGGCGGCGCATGCATGACATCATGCAGTAAGTGGGGGTGTGGCACGAACAATGGGATCAGTGGGGGGATCGGCATCACTGGGATTGGATAGATCCATCTAGCAGATCGCTCACGGGTTGGGCGTACACACACCTGATTGTTGGCTGAGGCGGTCGTCATCGGCTGCCTCAGCCAACTTGAGTCAGACGAGTGTACAAATAGGGGGGAACTCAATTACCTATTTCTGGTCATAGTGTCCTTATCTTACCCATAGGAAGTTTTCTGTTATTTATATATATCATTAACTATTTTGGAATTAAATTTTTAGTTGCAAGTGCAACCCCCTGTAGGATGCAGGACACCTGATAGAAGATCAATGGTGGCCACTGGCCATGCACATGGCAATCTGCTGAAGTAATTTTGGACAATTTTACCATTGTTTAACTATGTAATATTAGTGCTCTCCTAAACAATCTGTTATTTTATGTTCAAGCTGTTTCAACGACATCAGTTTCATAGTACTGTGCAGTATAAGGCTGAAGGAGACTGTTGCAGGATTACTCACCACGTCAGGTTGCATGGCTGCTACAGATAATTGAGCGTCTCCAAGCTTTGAAGTGACCTTTTGACTTTGTCCCACTAATGCTCAATAGGATTGAGGTCAGGAGGAGACTGAGCTGGCTATTGAAGCAGGTTAAACTCTGATAGATGTTCCTCAATCCAATTTTTGACCGACCGAGCACGGTGGCAAGGGCCCACAACAGGCGCCTTTTCCTATTTTTTTGTGATACCAAAGGCGATCTTAATGGTCTCCTGCTGTTAAAGGCCATCGTTTGCAAAGTCCATCTTGTTTTGCATTGGCATATGCTTTGTGATGCACCTGCATTGATTTCAGCTGTAATTTGTTGTGTTGTTGACCTTCTGTTGCTGTGGACTATGCATGCTACTCGCCTTTCACCACTCTTGTCCTCCTGCCTCTTTCAACCAGAATAGACCATGAAGTTTTTTTTCCGTCATATGCCACTCTATAAACACCTGAGATACTGTTGGGCAAAAAAAAAAATCCTAAAAGAGTTTTTGTTTGAGAGAGGCTAACACTAGCTCTTCTTGCACCAACAATCAACCCTCGTTCAAAGTCACTTAAATCTTTCGTCTTACCTATTTTGACATTTGTCATCCGAAGCTGAGCGTTCCTTATATAAGCAACCCTGTGTTGTTATGCAACTCTATGTCACAATTGGACTGGTTTACTTTCAAATAAGGGGTGTCTCTAATTTTTTGGCCACTCAGTGTAAATATGTCAGCCTCCATTTCCCTCTTACTTCAGTTGTGGCCCAAAGTGAATCTGTAGAGCAAATTACAAAAAATAAATAAATAAATAAAAAAAAAAAAGGAACTTAAAGGACATCTGAGTTGAAAGTAAACTTATGAGATTAACAATTGTATCTATCTTCCTTCTCCTAAAAATGACTTTTTTTTTCGATATCCACAGCTTTATTTTATATACAAATCTAGTTTTTAAGTTTTTACTGTTTCATTGTCTCTGCTCAATGACACCTTCATTAAAGTATGCCGGAGCTTAAATCTATGAATTATTGACCCTTTTTTATCTCTTTCCTGCTCTCAGAAGCCATTTACTGGCAGGAAATTGTTTTAGGGCTGTAATTACTTATTGGTGAGGGTTATGCTATAGTCTGACCCAGTCCGACCCAGGCAGAAACTGTGACTTACATACCTCATATTTAACTTTTTCAGGCAGAGAAAGAATAAAAGGAACACAGCCTAGTTATTTGTGTGCTTGGCACTGTACATACACATGTCTATCTCATCATGTCACATGCCACCTTGGTTGTCCTTTAAGGAGAGGAAAGGCTACAGAGCCTTTCCTTTCTCTTCACGATGTCCTTGTTCCCCCGCAGGCTTAACCGTTCAAATCTCCCGCCACGGGATACTTCGGGAGTCTTCAGAAGCACTCAGGCTTTTGAAGACGGGAAGCTCTATACTGCTTACGTGCGAGTACGCGAGAGAGGGTACCTGTGCGTACACAGTATGGAGCGGCTCATCTTCGGAAGCCCGAGTGATTCTGAAGACCACTGAAGCCCACCCAACATGGAAGAGAGCAGTCTATGATCGATCGGTTGCTAACGGGGGAGCCTGCAGGGGAACACAGGGACCGTGAGGAGACGAGGAAGGCTCTATGGGACCCAGAGACTTCCCTCTTCTTAGGTGAGTATCTGTTTTTTATTTTTATTTCAGACTCCCTTTAACTACCTAATGACAGCTTCACGCCAATGGGCGTGAACGCGGCGGCAGCCCCAGGACCGCCTAACGCCAATTGGCGTCAGGTCCTGGAGCCGGCTACTGCAGGAGATCGCACGCAGGCTGCGCACACATCTCCTGCTTGGGGGGCAGGGCTCCTCCCTGCCTTCAGTCTCCCCAGCGCTTTACTGGGGACAGCCGTGTGACACGGCTGTCCCCCTGGGACACACAGGAGCGATCCGCAGCGATAGGCTGAAGCCTATCCCAGCCGATCGCTATGATTGGCTGACTGGGGTAGGGAGGGAGGGGGGAATGTAAAATTATAAAAAAAAAATGTAAAAAATAATTAAATTAAATAAACAAATAAATATTTATAAAAAAAAAAAACATCTGGGGGGGCGAACAGACCCCACCAACAGAGAGCTCTGATGGTGGGGGGAAAAGGAGGGGGAAGAATCACTTGTGTGCTGTGTTGTGCGCCCCTGCAGCTTAGCCTTAAAGCTGCAGTGGTCATTTTCACAAAAAAGGCCTGGTCATTAGGGTGTTAATCACTGTGTTCCTCAAGTGGTTAAACAAACACTAATAGCTAGCATTTATATTAAATGCATGGTATACTATATATATATTGACAATTCCTTAGCAACTGTTCCATTGCTATTGCTCCTTTAACACATTTGTGAACACAACATACAGCAGTTATTCAGGTCATACTGATGGCTTTGATGCAGACATTTTTGTTCTTTGCTTTGGCATAACATGCAGCAAATCTTCAATCCTTGACCTAAAACACGTAAAGACATTTGGATGTGTAAGAAATGGCTACGTGTTGTAATAACTATACTTTGTCTAAACAAACCAGCTATAAATAATAAGTGTGGTGTGCAGACTTCACAAACCACAGGCAACTGTCGCTCTGCCTATCAATAATCATCAACATCAAGCAGAAAGCAAAAAACATTGTAAGAGAACAAACAGAAGAAAACATAAACAGCTGCGAATAAGATGAGAAATGACAGAGCTGTAGGGTCCTATTTACGTCTTAGCCTGGAGAAGACATGGAGAGGGTACTACCAGCTCCTGCTACTACTGGACTATTTCTAATGGTGGACATCAGCAGGGCAAGGAACAGGCACAAAACCTTTCATATGTTTGTGGAAATACTTACAGCTTTTATGTTCTCTCTAAGTTGTTGTAATATATTCATTTGGATTCCCGCTACACTTGTATAGCGCTTAAGACAGCTGTTTCAATGAAATGTTTGGTTTATTTTATTCATTTATATAACGCTGGCACTGTTTCCACAACAGCAGAAAATTTAATTTACTGTTAACAATGCAGTTATTTGAATTGGCCATAATATTTTTATTTGCATGTGTCGAAATTATTAGAGCCCCAGTAATTAGGATAATTATAATAAAAGTAAAATGTTAAAAAATTAGATGGCCACACTTTGAGGAACCCGCTATCACTTACTGTACCTAAATCCATTCCATCCAGGGGCATAGCAATAGGTGATACAATGGTTGTGACTGCACTTGAGTGCCTGGGCCATATGGGCTTATCAGTGGCCTTCCTTCAACTGCTGTACTAGCTTTTATTTGCCACTACAGATGTAATGATAACCTCTGCATGTACTATGAATAGTGGCAATCATTATCAAACTGTGCCCCTCCTCTGCTTACACCTCTCTGACACTCTGGCTGTCCTTAACAGGTTTAGGTGCTTCATATTAACCCTTTCCAATCCTATGTCAGACTATGTCCAACACTGGCCTTTTCCAGTATAGGCCCACGACCAACATATTAAAAATGGCTGCTGCTAGGTGGCACTGTTGGCAGGTTACATCTAGCACACCATCAGCCTCTTAACCATTTCCCAACTGCTGGTATGCATATCTACGCCCCTGTAGACTTTATTTCAGCACCAGGGGGTGTAGATATACATACTCGTTTGTTTGTTTGTTTACCTTGCCATTCCCGAATTGTGCAATGCTGACGTTCGTTTCTATCGGAACTAGGGGTGTAGCAATAGAAGTTGCAGAGGTAGCGACCACATCAGGGTCCTTGGGCCAGAGGGGCCCTGAAGGGCCCTCCCTCAACTACAGTATTACCTCTCTACTGGTCCTGTGCTCATAATAATCACTTCTATAGATACTTTGAACAGTGGTCATTTCCCATCCCCTTCTTGCACCTCTGACACTGTAGTTGCCATTGACAGGTGTTGGTGCACCGTATCAGTTGTTATGTATAGAGTGCTTGCGGGGGCCCCATTGTAAAACTTGCATCAGGGCCCACAGCTCCTTAGCTATGCCACTGATCGGAACCCCTCCATTCTGTGATCAGTGAATGTGAACAGCTTGTTCCCACACCAGATCGCAGTGCCTGTGATGAACGAGAGCCATCGTCAGCAAGACGTCTTCTTTCATTAACAACAAATGAAACTCAACACATCGCTCACTCACTGAGTGATGTGTGGACATTGGCAGCAGAGGTGTGGCAGCCGTAGGCGGATGTCATTGCAGTGCAACCGAAGTGGCCACCTCCAGGGTAGAGCCCATTAAAACTCTGTGTGATTTATCCTGTTGGAGCATGTGAGTTTGCAATTTGATTTTATATTAAAATTTTAAGATGTTTTTACACTATGGGAGCACCTTTGTCCTTCATTTGAGGTTATGTCCTTCATTTGAGGTGTAATGCTGGGCATACACGGAGTTTCTTTTCCTTATCAATCGAGCCGCTGATGGCTCGATTGATAATATCCGACAGGTCCGATGACCTGCCGGATAGATTCCCCGCTCGATCCCCGCCGGCGGACAATAGCGGGGAATTGAGCGGCTGATAAGGAGCACCGGCAGGGATGAGCGGGAATTGATCCGTGCGCACGTGCGGATGAGCGGACATGCGCCGGCATCGAGCCAGCGGCTCGATCCGGCGCATAATTGCATCCGTGTATGCCCAGCATAAGGGTCTCATAATATCCATATAAAGAAGAGAAAGGAGACAGAGTGCTGGATAAGGCGGGGGGGCCTAAGATTACCCATCTAATAGAGGGTCAGAGGAAAGGGTGAATGCACCTTTTGTAGGGTTAGGTGGTGTTATAAACTCTTAAGTCACAAGATTTCCCTTGCCTTGTCACCTGCTTACCTGGACTAACCCTTGAATGGTTGGTATTCTCTGAATATAAGTGGACTGGACTTATGAGCCTCTTTGTGCGCAGTTTTAAATTAGTTTTTCAATTTGTTGCACCACCGTTTGAAAAGACTTTACCCTTATTTGTCAGTGCAGTATTAGTGTTGATTATTTTAAGTGACTGGTGAGTTGCTTTAAAGTGAACCTAAACTGAAGCAAATAAAAAAATGTCACTTACCTTGGGCTTCTGTGCTCGCGCTGGTACTCTATGATCCTCCGGTCCCTCGCCGTGGCTCAGTTTAGTTTTAGAGTGACTGGCCAGTCGATGGCCGGTGCACCTGCAAGGCCCTGGCCATGCGCGTCTTTGTTCACGCTCCCGTCGGCGGGAGCTTCCTACACATGTGTAGTGAGAGATTTCTTAGTACTGCACATGCACGGCGGCGGGAGCACGAGCAACTGGACAGTTGCTCTAAATCAAGACCGAGCCGCAGCGGGGGGCCGGAGGATTGTAGAGTACCGGCGCAGGCACGAGGCGGATGCAGGGGGCTAGTAGAAGCCCCAGGTAAGTGAAACTTTTTTTTATTTACTTCAGTTTAGGTTCACTTTAGTTTAGGTTCACTTTAAGATTCTTAAACTCTAAAGAATGCTTTCTGATTGGTTGACGTTTAAATTCTCTTTTGTTTATTACAATTTCTATTAGTAGATACAGGCCTGAAACTAATATTTTATTCATAGTTAAGTTATTTTATTCAAAACTGAAGTAGTCTAAATCTGTAAAAAGAAATGTAGAAGGTTGCAGTTTTCCAGCAGTTAGCAGAGGGATACTGTGGGTGACACAAAGTTTTCTACAGTACACTGCCCCACTTCTTTGTACTTTATTCACTGTGATCGGTGCTGGGGATAATGCTGACCCTTTGAAGCAGTAAATCTTATGTCACAGAGAAGTGTGGTACATAACAAAGTCTCACTCCTCCTCATCAGTATCTTGCATGTTAAAAGAGGACCACCCATGAGTTCAGAGCAAGGGCTTTAGTTTCAGAGCCTGATGACTTGCATCAATGCAGATTATGAGGGATTTGCAGCATCTAAGTGAACTCACCTGCACACAGCTGCCATGTAGAGCTGCAACTGGGTATTTTAACCCCACACTGGAATTGTTGATCCTGTAATGTGGCTTGCAGTGTGAGAATTTGTGACATGAAATGAAGGACTTGCTGTATGTTTTGTCTTTTTTTCCCCACCAAAGTGTGTTCCCTGTCACCTCAGATGATTCCCTATACAGTATTTAATTATAAACATCAGTTTGCCCACAGTTATCTAAACTTTTCTAGTTATTATCTGTTCAATACTTGACTTCATATTCACTTGTCTTTGTTCTATCACTGATTTTATTAAAGCTCCCTCTCTCTGACCATAAGTTACTTAACCAAGACCGGCCACTTTTTTTCCATTCAGACCACTGCAGCTTTCACGGTTTATTGCTCGCTCATACAACCTACCACCTAAATGAATTTTGGCTCCTTTTCTTGTCACTAATAAAGCTTTCTTTTGGTGCTATTTGATTGCTCCTGCGATTTTTACTTTTTATTATATTCAGCAAAAAAGACATGAATTTTGGCAAAAAAATGATTTTTTTAACTTTCTGTGCTGACAGTTTTCAAATAAAGTAAAATTTCTGTATACATGCAGCGCGAAAAATGTGGACAAACATGTTTTTGATAAAAAAAAACCCATTCAGCGTATATTTATTGGTTTGGGTAAAAGTTATAGCGTTTACAAACTATGGTGCAAAAAGTGAATTTTCCCATTTTCAAGCATCTATGACTTTTCTGACCCCCTGTCATGTTTCATGAGGGGCTAGAATTCCAGGATAGTATAAATACCCCCCAAATGACCCCATTTTGGAAAGAAGACATCCCAAAGTATTCACTAAGAGGCATAGTGAGTTCATAGAAGATATTATTTTTTGTCACAAGTAAGCGGAAAATGACACAAATGACACTTTGTGACCAAAAAAAAAAAAAAAAAAAAGTTTCCATTTCTTCTAACTTGCGACAAAAAAAATGAAATCTGCCACGGACTCACCATGCCCCTCTCTGAATACCTTGAAGGGTCTACTTTCCAAAATGGGGTCATTTGTGGGGTGTGTTTACTGTCCTGACATTTTGGGGGGTGCTAAATTGTAAGCACCCCTGTAAAGCCTAAAGGTGCTCATTGGACTTTGGGCCCCTTAGCGCAGTTAGGCTGCAAAAAAGTGCCACACATGTGGTATTGCCGTACTCAGGAGAAGTAGTATAATGTGTTTTGGGGTGTATTTTTACACATACCCATGCTGGGTGGGAGAAATATCTCTGTAAATGACAATTTTTTTTTTTTTTTTACACACAATTGTCCATTTACAGAGTTATTTCTCCCACCCAGCATGGGTATGTGTAAAAATACACCCCAAACACATTATACTACTTCTCCCGAGTACGGCGGTACCACATGTGTGGCACTTTTTTACACCCCAAGTACGCTAAGGGGCCCAAAGTCCAATGAGTACCTTTAGGATTTCACAGGTCATTTTGCGGAATTTGATTTCCAGACTACTCCTCACAGTTTAGGGCCCCTAAAATGCCAGGGCAGTATGGGAACCCCACAAATGACCCCATTTTAGAAAGAAGACACCCCAAGGTATTCCGTTAGGAGTATGGTGAGTTCATAGAAGATTTTATTTTTTGTCAAAAGTTAGCGGAAAATTGATTTTTATTGTTTTTTTCACAAAGTGTCATTTTCCACTAACTTGTGACAAAAAATAAAATCTTCTATGAACTTACCATACTCCTAACAGAATACCTTGGGGTGTCTTCTTTCTAAAATGGGGTCATTTGTGGGGTTCCTATACTGTCCTGGCATTTTAGGGGCCCTAAACCGTGAGGAGTAGTCTGGAAATCAAATTCCGCAAAATGACCTGTGAAATCCTAAAGGTACTCATTGGACTTTGGGCCCTTTAGCGCAGTTAGGGTGCAAAAAAGTGCCACACATGTGGTATCGCCGTACTCGGGAGAAGTAGTACAATGTGTTTTGGGGTGTATTTTTACACATACCCATGCTGGGTGGGAGAAATATCTCTATAAATGGACAATTGTGTGTAAAAAAATCAAAAGATTGTCATTTACAGAGGTATTTCTCCCACCCAGCATGGGTATGTGTAAAAATACACCCTAAAACACATTGTACTACTTCTCCCGAGTACGGCAATACCACATGTGTGGCACTTTTTTGCACCCTAACTGCGCTAAAGGGCCCAAAGTCCAATGAGTACCTTTAGGATTTCACAGGTCATTTTGCGGAATTTGATTTCCAGACTACTCCTCACGGTTTAGGGCCCCTAAAATGCCAGGGCAGTATAGGAACCCCACAAATGACCCCATTTTAGAAAGAAGACACCCCAAGGTATTCCGTTAGGAGTATGGTGAGTTCATAGAAGATTTTATTTTTTGTCACAAGTTAGTGGAAAATGACACTTTGTGAAAAAAACAATAAAAATCAATTTTCCTCTAACTTTTGACAAAAAATAAAATCTTCTATGAACTTACCATACTCCTAACAAAATACCTTGGGGTCCACACTCAAGGGAAATTCAAACATGCCGTCTTATATCGCCAACCCAGGACAGATCAGCAATATCAAGCATGGAAACCGATCCTTCTTCCCACTTTTATGCTTACCCGTTTGGTCTTCAAGCTTACCTCTCCTCTCCCTGCGACAACGTGCAAAAGACCACTGAGTGTGTGCCTACTCCTGTGTCTGGAGTTCCCTAGGTTCTAATAGTGTACCTGCTCGTGGTACCTTTCAAAACACGGCCCTACGCATAGGCCAGGCTGGTCAGGACAGCGGGGACAATAAAAACTGGTGTCATTCCTTCTTCCAGTCCTGCTGCAGACACGACAACGTTTTCTTCGGATGCGTTGACCTGGGGCACACGGAATCTGATAGGCGTAATGCCTACCATGCAGTCGGCTAGTTGCATCTGGGGGGGGGGGGGCCTGGCACCTCCTGGATACAGGATGTCCAGAATGATCTGTTCCTGAAATTGGAGGAAAGATCCAGTTCTCCCAGCCTTACTGTAGAGAACAAAGCTGTTGTAAACTGCCAATTGAATCAGATAAAAAGACACTTTCTTATACCAGCGTCTTGTTTTCCGGGTCATTAAATAGGGCGCTAACCTCTGGTCATTGAAGTCCACCCCTCCCATGTTGACATTATATTCGTGGACGACAAGGGGCTTTTCAATGACCTTAGTTGCCCGTTGAATTTGGACTGTCGTGTCTGTGTGAATGGTGGATAGAAAGTAAACGTCCCTCTTGTCCCTCCATTTCACCGCGAGCAGGTCTTCAGTACGCAAGGCGGCCCTCTGCCCCCGTTCAAGTCTGGTGGTAATGAGCCGTTGGGGGAAGCCCTGGCGACTAGGCCGCGCAGTGCCACAGCATCGGATTCCTTCTAACTTTAAGTGCTGAAAGAGGGACACACTTGTGTAATAATTGTCCACAAAAAGATGGTACCCCTTCTGGAACAAGGGTGACACCAAGTCCCACACAACCTTTCCACTGCTCCCCAGGTAGTCAGGGCATCCGACCGGCTCCAATTTTGAGTCTTTTCCCTCATAGACCCTAAAACGACATGTATAGCCTGTGGCCCTTTCACAGAGCTTATACAGTTTCACCCCATACCGGGCGCGCTTGCTTGGGATGTACTGTTTGATGCCAAGGCGCCCGGTAAAGCGTAAGAGGGACTCGTCTACGCAGATGTTCTGTTCAGGGATATAAGCATCTGCAAATGTTGAGGACAGGTGGTCTATGAGGGGCCGAATTTTGTGGAGCCGGTCATAAGCAGGGTCTCCCCTTTCATGACAGGTTTCGTCGTCGTTGAAGTGCAGGAAGCGCAGGATGGACTCAAATCGTGTCCTGGACATGGCAGCAGGGTACAAGGGAACATGATGTACTGGGTTCGTAGACCAATACGACCGCAATACATTCTGTTTCATTAGTCCCAAGTGAAGGATAAGGGCCAAAAAGATTTTAATGTCGGAAACTTGGACTGGTTTCCACCCGAAAGGCTGGGCATACATGCTCTCCGGGTGCTCGGTGATGAATTGTGTGGCTTTACGGTTGGTCTCAACCACAATTAAGTCCAAGAGAACCTGGGTGATGAACAGCTGCAAAAATTCTAGGGCCGTTCCTAGATGAGCTGTCGCCACCTGGACTCCAGACTGGGCAGTGAAAGGGGGCACTACGGGTGCGGCGGAATCAGGGGATTGCCAATCTGGTTGTGCCAGCACCTCTGGGAGTCTATGGGTACTACGGGCCCGTCTTCTTCTTGGTGGCTGCGACGGGGGTACTACTGCACTTGCCACCGTACCAGTTTCAACTTCCATGCTGACGCTCACCACTTCGCCAGGGTCTACGGAAGCACTGGCACTAAGTCCAGGAGATGCTGCGCTGCTGGTGCCTGCCTCACCAAGAAAACTATCAACAGCGCTAGCACCACCCTGCTGCCCTTGAGGCGGATCCTGCACCACCTGCGGTCTAACGACTTGGGGTCTGGTACGCCTGGCTCTAGCCGGGACCATAGCCTCGTCATCACTATCGGTCAGGGAACCACTGCTTTCTACAGGTTCAAATTCGGACCCGGAAGATTCGACGGATGATTCTTCCCAAAAGAACTCATCCGACTGGTCCATGTACCTGTATACCTCGTCATCGGAAAGCCCCCTTCTTGCCATTTTGGATTGCTAAATTTATGGGGTTTTCCTCCGAGACTACCCAGAAAAAAAGAGCACCTACCTAGCAAAAAGGGAGTATTTGAGAGGTATTGGGGTTGGTGGGAAGTGGGGTCTCAGAGGCAATCAAACAATCACGGGACAATCAAATACAATTACAGCACAATCGACTCCAATCACAGCACAATCAAATCTGATGCACTCGGAAGGTGATGGGGGGAGGGTGGGATTGGGTGTGGCGGGAAGTGGGGTCTCAGGCAATCAAACAATCACGGGGCAATCGAAGCCGATCACGGGACAATCAAATACAATTACAGCACAATCGAATCCAATCACAGCCCAATCAAATCTGATGCACTCGGAAGGTGATGGGGGGAGGGTGGGATTGGGTGTGGCGGGAAGTGGGGTCTCAGGCAATCAAACAATCACGGGGCAATCGAAGTCGATCACGGGACAATCAAATACAATTACAGCACAATCGACTCCAATCACAGCACAAGCAAATCTGATGCACTCGGAAGGTGGTGGTTGGAGGTGGTGGGGGGGGGAGGGTGGGGTTGGGTGTGGTGGGGGGGGGGAGGGTGGGGTTGGGTGTGGTGGGAAGTGGGGTCTCAGGCAATCAAACAATCACGGGACAATCGAAGCAGATCACGGGACAATCAAATACAATCGCAGCACAATTAAATACAAGCGCAGCACAATCGAATACAAGCGCAGCACAGTCAAATACAATGCACTTGGACGGTGATTAGGGGGGGGTCTGAGGGCGATTTGAGGGGGTGGGGGGTTGATCAGGAGCCAACACGGGGCAGACTGAGTCCTGATCTGATGAGAGGCAGACACAGGGGGTTACTGATCAAAGATCAGTTAGTGATCGCTGGGGAGGACAGATGTAAACAAAGAGCAGGGGATGTAATCAAAAGGGGGGTATGAGGGCAATCGAGGGCCTGGGCAGGTGATCGGTTACCCCCGCGGGGCAGTTAGGGTCTGCTCTGATGGGTGGGGGTGCTGAGGGGTGATGGACAGGTGATAGACAGGTGATCAGAGGGGGATCAGAGGGAGATCAGGGGGTAAGGTAGCTGTATACAGATGTATACAGTATACAGGGGGGTAGTCTGGGATGGGGTCTGGGGGTGATCTAAAGGTAGGGGGGGGGATCAGGGGTGACTAGGAGGCAGTTAGGGACCTAAACTAAGGGGCAGCGTCGCTAGTTAGTGGCAGGTGGGGGGGGTGGGGGTTTTGCAGGGGTGCAATGGTGCTAGGCAGGGGTCTGCTGGGGTGATCAGGGGGGGTATGAGGCCTGGGGTGGGTGATCAGGGGGCTGTAAGGCAAAAAAAACGGCTGTGTGCTGATACTTACAAAGTGCTTCCTCCTCGCTAGTGGTCTCTGCAACAATGAGACCACGAGGCGAGGAGGAAGCACGTATAAGGCACTTTGTTTACTTAACAAAGTGCCTTATACTACCTGATTGGCTACATTGTTGGATTCCTCCGCTCGCCGGCTCTGCTAAGTGGCCGGCGAGCAGAGGCAAAATGCTGGGCTTCCGACTCACTGATGACGCGATCGCTCCGCCCATGCCCCTACAAGGACCGCCGCCATTTGTCAATACGGCGGTCCTTGCGGGGTGCACTTCCCGGCCGCCAATTGTACATACGGCGGTCGGGAAGTGGTTAAAGGACAAATGAATTGAAAGGGGTATGGAGGCTGCCATATTTAATTCCTTTTAAGCAATACCAGTTTCCTGTCAGTCCTGCTGATCCTCTGCCTCCAATACCTTCAACCATAGATTCTGAACAAGCATATGCAGATAAGGTGTTTCTGACATTCATTAGAGCTGCATGCTTGTTTCTGGTGTTATTCAGACACTACTGCAGCCAAATTGTTCAGAAGGGCTGCCAGGCAACTGGTATTGTTTAAACGGAAATAAATATGGCCACCTCCATATCTCTCTCACTTCAGTTGTCCTTCAACTTCTCTCTCTACTTCTCTTTTCTTACTACGTTGGCACAAGTACTCTCACATATTTGCAGAAACTACAGCAACCCAGACATGCAATCTGTCTCTGATGCCCTGGCACCTCTCATCACATCATCCTTCACTGACCCAGACTCAGCAACTACACACTACCACAGCTCAATCACTAAAGTCATGGATGCCTTCGTCCCTCTTACCAATGTCCACCGCATCATGTCAATCACCATTCCTGGCTGACAAAAACTACTAAACAGTTGAAAAAAGTGCTATAGAGTAGCTGAACAGCATTGGAGAAAAAGTAACATGACTAAGGACTTCATTTCATACAACTTTAGAAATGCTCCCTCTTCTCCAAAACAGTGCTATTTTTCTTCCTTAATATCCTCCCACTCCCATAATCCAAAGCGCTTGTTCAGCACTTTTAACTCCCTTCTCTGCCATGCCACCCACTTCCCCCTTCTTCATGCTTATCAGCTGAAGAACTTGCAACATACTTCACTGATAAAATTGACATCTCCTCACTGGTTTCCATAAACTAAACCAATCGCAATCTCAGATCTGCAAACAACCATCTTTTATCCTCCTGTAGAATCACCTCCTTGCACTCACATATACAAGATTTTGCATGTACTCCCCTCCCCCCCCTTCCTGGCCACAATACATCCATCTCTCTCCAACCTTTGATATCTTCAAACCAGGGCCGGTTTAAGCAACAAAATGGCCCCAGGGCAAAATAAACCTGGGGGGCCCCCCCAACATATACCCCGGAACAAAAATCGACATTAGGGGACCTTTTTTGCAGCTGGTATAGTCAGGGTATGTCCCAATCGGTCGGAGCTCCACATTCTGGGTATCCCAGCCTGCATGGGGGACAAGGGGTTAAAAAGTTTCAGGAGGGGGGACCCCACATAATTTTTTTTTTTAAATTCCCACACTCTAAACATAAAACAAAAATTGGGAAAATAGGAAAAAATGCCAGGAATCTTCATACAGCCATATTGCGGCTGTATAGCGATCCCTGGCCAAAGCGCTGCGGCTGCGTATAGACCCCCTGGAAGCCCAGTCAGGAAATGTATTGCGGTTTCGTTTGATGCATGTAAAATTACACTACCGTTAGGTTTGCTACTAAAAGTGACATTTACCGCATTTAAAAGTATACTTTTTTCCTTTCGAAACTTTAAAATCGATTTTCTCAAAAACTATAAGGTCTTTTTGAAAAAAAAAATTTCCTCTTATTCCTAATGATCTCCTTAACATATCCTGCAAATTTAGGGTTTCTAGCATTTAAGGTGGATTTGCTATTAACCATTAAAGTCGGCAGGTTTTTAAATGTGTATTTTTGTTTTCCTTTGAAACTTTAAAATCGATTTTCTCAAAAACAATAAGGCCGATTTGAAATGTTTTTTTCTCTTGTAGCCACTGGGGGCCCCAACAAGCTCTGGGGCCCTGGGACAGCTGCCTCCTTTGCCTTAATGGTAGCGCCGGCCCTGCTTCAAACCCACCCTCAAAGCTAACTTTTTCTGACAAGCATATGATCTAACATAGGCCTCTTCCCCTTTGACCTCTGGCCAGGTTGTACTCCTTACTAGATAACCTTAAAACACACTGCCTCTCGGTATGAATATTTTATACTACCCAGTGGCATAGTTAAGGAGCTATGGGCCCCAGTGTGAGTTTTACATTGCCCCCCAACCCAAGCACTCTATACATAACAATTGATAGCTAAACCTGCCAAAGAAAACCACAGAGGCAGAAGGGCAGGAAGGGGATGGGGAACAGTTTGTTAATGATTATTATCATGGCCCAAGGGCCCCGATGTGATCGAGACCTCTGCAACCCCTATTGCTACGCCACCTATACTACCCCACCTCTTGTTCCGCCCTATTCCTTTAGATTGTAAGCCTGCAAGGCCAGGGCTCTCTCACCGTTTTACTAATTCTGTATTTTGTACCAATTCTGTATTTTGTAAATTGGCGTACACCATTGTCTGTATTGTTTTGCACCCCATGTTGCTTCTTACTTTGTACAGCGTTACAGAATATGTTGGCACTTTATAAATCAACTAGGCAACCTAAGCCCATTTAAAACACACATGCCCGGCCGGCCCGCTCCCTCGCCCGTCCTGCGTCCTGTCCCAACAACTGTCAGTGCAGGACATGCGCAGTAGCGCAAAAGCACTGACACAGGGACATGGGACGCAGGGACACTTGCATATTATTAGGTAGGTTAATAATAATCATAATACTTGGTATTATACAGCATTGGTGTGTATAGATTGCTGTATAGATAAGCTGTGAACTCTTTTAAGAACACATTTCTCACATGAACAGTACTATGTTCATGTGAACAAACCATATACCCTCCACCAAAGGAGATCACTTATGTGTTCTCACAAGGAATGTACGAGTGGAGTCACATTATTATTATGACCACCTACTAATATCCAGAATAACCACCTCTGTCAGCACAGACAGCAGCTAGACACTGTGGGTGTGTGGGTGTGACTCAGTAAGAGGCGGAATGGTTGCTAGAGCTGTCTGGAGCCATGCAAAGTCCAGTGCATGGGTCAGTTGCTGATGGGTGCACACTGATGGCATCCTGATGTGGATACCGCACTGGATGTATGTATATACTTTTTTTTAGGACATATTTGTTTAAATCGGACATCCTTTAAGGAAACCAAATGCCAGTCAATGGAAGTACAACCTCATTACACCCCTGAATTATTATTATTTTTTGTGATGAACCCTTGTGAGCATGGGTGCCGTCATCAGCCCAACAGGATTTGTGGTAGAGTCCTTTTCAACACACGTCAAAACTCCCTGTTTTATTTGGATGGTGAGTTGCTTCATGGTAGTGTGCCAAGTAACCTCACCAACCTGCACAGCCGACATTCACCTCTCACTTTGATGCCTCATGCTGCCCCACAATTACCCCATTAGGTCTTCAAAAAGGTCCCATTTGTTCACTCATTGTCCACTTAACCACTTGAGGACCGCAGTGTTAAACCCCTCTAAAGACCAGCCTGTTTTTTCCCTAATTGGCCACTGCAGCTTTAAGGCCAAGCTGCAGAACCGCACAACACAGCACACGAGTGATCCTGTTGGTGGGGTCTGATCGCTCCACATTTGTTTATTTTTTTTATATAAATATTTATTTCTTTTTTTTAAAATAAAAATAGCCTTTTTTTAATTTCTTTACCCCTGCTCCCTCCCTCCCACCGCCAGCCAATCAGGGTGATCAGCTGTCATAGGCTTCAGCCTATGACAGCCAATCACTGTCCAGCCTATGGAGGGGACAGTCGTGTCCCCAGTACAGCGCTGCTGCCAATCACAGCGCTGTACATGTAAATAGATGGCGATTACTCCGTCTAACAGTCTCCCGAGCGGCGATTGCCGCTCGGAGACTGAAGGCAGGACGGAGCTCCGCCCCCCCAAGAAGGAGATGCGCGCGCAGCCTGCGCGCAATCTCCTTCAATAGCCGGCTCCAGGACCTGACGCCAATTGGCGTTAGGCGGTCCTGGGGCTGCCGCCACGTCTACGCCCATTGGCGTGGGGCGGTCTTTAGGTAGTTAAACTACAACAGCCAGTAAAAAATACACAAACTCCGCCATTTCCAAAATGCTGCTGCTATTGGCCCAGTAGCGGATGATTATGCATTTTTTAGTTCCTGATAATTCCCAGTGACAGCAAGGGTTACTTTACCTTTGCTTCAAATCATTTAAGCAGACAGAGGCACCAGAAGGATAAAATATGCTAAAAATGTTAAAATGAGAGGAGGCAGTGGTGGACTTACCTCCTCCAAGCAGACACATACGAATATTGAGTAAATTCAAACAACAAAAGATTTATTTGCATACTCCAGAAAGTGCAAGTGGCACTTGCACTTTCTGGAGTATGCAAATTAATCTTTTGTTGTTTGAATTTACACAACATTTGTATGTGTCTGCTTGGAGGAGGTAAGTCCACCACTGCCTCCTCTCATTTTAACATTTTTAGCATATTTTATTCTTCTGGCGCCTCTGTCTGCTTACTTACGAGTCCACCCTTGGTGGAGGGGTGTTGCCCCTTACTTCCTGTCAACAGAGGGCGACTTCTTAATCCTGATTGGGGACAGGTCTAATTCTCCCCACCTGCTGAAATAGTGGTAACCTGAACAGTAACCCACGTTTGTGAGTATAAATACATACTTACTTGTCATATCCATTTACCAGTACTTACTACTGTACACTATATTGGGCTCTCGTGTCTCCATTTTGTTGTGCTTTAAATAACCACTAAGACTGTGCGCTACACCTGCATTAGTTCATCCATGCATCCGTGACTTCAGAGATAGGTGTGGTAAGATCCAAACTCCAGTGCATCAAACATTAGTGTATGTGTAGTGGGTTCCTAAAGTTGTAATTATGATGCACAACAATGATTCACACCTAAGTAGCCATTCAAAGAAATATCTTCCTAAGCATGTAAAATAAAGCAGGAAAAACACCTCATGATAAAGCACTTAATGTGGTATGGTAAAAACTGCTGCGGTTTCTGGTGATCTCTTATTGCCATTTTTCTCAGGTTTGTATATCTGTGTTTTTGGTACTTCCTTGTAAAAATAATCATAAGCTGCTATTTAAGAGATATTGCTCGGATATTAATGCAAGGCTGCAATACTGGGGCCACTTTAATTCAAGTGAAACAGTAGCTTTGTGTATTATTTATGATATGAAAGGAGCTCATAGAGCTTTAGTGCGCCCTTGTGTCGTGTTTCCTATCATATTTTACAAGGTCAAGCCTCTCTTGAGTGCAAGGTTGAACCTAAATTAAGATTTGAAAATATATTAATTTTACTAATTGGAAAGCTTTATGCCATATGTCAAGTGGTTTATTAAAAAAAAAAATCTAAGGGAAAAAGTCCGGCATTTTATTAGACTATTGACTGCAAGCATTCATAATGCTCTTTAATCTTGGCCATCTTATCGCCACCAAGTGCATATAACAGGACAGTATTGTTTTCAGTTCTTGCAAAGAATGGGCCTCTCTACTCACTATGTTTTCTTCCTGCATACCCAGGACTGTCATACATACTGGGGAAATGATTGACGTATTAAATAGGAGACTGTGGGTGTAGAAGAATGTGGAAGGAATCCAGGCTCATACAACACATGCTACTGATCCGACTAGACCCCACTGTGCAGGCCCAAGAAGGCCATTCACCACAAAGCCACACTTGCGTGCAATATGACATTATCTTTGGCCACACCAGTGCTGCTTTGTCTACATACTTGATGGATAAGCCTTTAGAAGATGAAAAACTAATGTTTGGAACTGAAGGCCTAAGCTTGATGACCTATGTGTTGGCTTGCGTGCTGTTCTGTACATGCTTTGTGTAGACAGAAGTTTTAGGAATTCTGAACGACTTTGTTTAATAAGAACAATATTGTCCAGTTAGAAAGAAGAATTAATTTCTTAATCAACTGTATTTTAGGAAGACTCGGATCCATGATATTAAACAAATACGTGTGATGAAACGCGGAAAAGCCGCTGTCTCTCAAGGCAAGGCGGCTGTTTCCGCGTCCAGCATGGCGTCACAACGCAGAAAAAACGCCGCATGCCGCTTAGGCAGAGCGGCGGAATCCGCATTGGGAACGGCGGAATCCGCATTGGAGGCGGCTCCCGCACTCAGTTCACTGGATACATTGCAAAACAGTACTGGTGTGGCTGGGACTGATAGTCCACCAAGATTCAGACTTACACGCGCGCGAGCACAGAGGCAGAGTTTAAATAGCAGTTAGAAGGGTGTCGGCTGACCAGCTGGGTCAGCTGACAAATTCCACTGCTCCCATTGGACCAGCAATTAGGGAGGTCCTGGAAAGGTCCTAGAATATATATACTGCTGGTTGTTCACTTGCTCTTTGTCTGGCGTGCGATCACATATGTGGGAGCACCCAGATCCGTAGTCAGATCCGCAAGTGTGCCGGGACCAGCTGGAGCTGTAATCCTACACTTAGCTAGATTCTGTTGATAGCTAAAGTACTAGTTTGATTGTGATTATTTGTTATGACTTTTGCCTGCCTTGACTATCCTCCTGAACTCTGATCTTGCACCTCGATATTTCTGATACCCCGTTGCTGAACCCTGCCTGTACTTTGACTCCGCCTTTGCCTTCTGATCTTGTACTTTATCTGTCCGTGTGTGTACGACCTGGCTTGTCTGACCTCGAGAACCGACCTTACTGTTAGAGGCGGTTCCTCGCTCTGTTAGTGATCCTTCCTCCTGAAGGTTACTTTCAGTCTGTCCTTCCTACTGTCAGCCTGACTCCTCCCGTCTTGGAGAGCTCAGGTCTGCGGAAGGAATCTGTGCAGTACTCCTTGCTGCACTGAGGCCTAGTCCTCAAAGTGTTACTGTTACACCAAACACTACACTCTACTCAGGTGAACAGAGGTTAGCTAGTATATCGGATTATCAGTGATACTGCAGATCACGTATAATCTGGTATACATCTGTATTTCCAGTGATTCTGCAGATCACTGGTAATCAGGTCCTCTCTGTGCTTCACCGATCGTTACAGAACGCTAGACAAAACATACTGATGGACGCACGAGCTGACCCTCTGTCTGTGCTTGCCACTTCGGTGGATAACATCCATCAAGCACTGGGCCAGCACAAAGCCTTAATTGATGCTCTTAAAGGCTCTGTGCAAACCCTTCAGACGTCAGTTGATTCGGTGCGATCCCCTCCTAGTGATGACATACGTATGCCCGTACCTGATAAGTTTTCCGGCCACAAGTCTGACTTCCGGAATTTTAGGAGTAGAGTGTTGTCATATTTCGAATTGAGACCCTGATCATCGGGGACTGAGACCCAACGGGTCATTTTTATTAAAACATTGTTAACCGCTGACTCCCAGACCTGGGCATACAATCTGCCTCCCACAGATACAGCTCTGACCTCAGGTGAGGAATTTTTTAAGGCTATGGCCGTGATATACGACGACCCTGACCTTGCAGCAACCTCTGAGCGGAAGCTCAAACTTTTGCGCCAAGGCAGAGGGTCAGTCGAGGATTACGCGGCAGAATTCCGTAGGTGGTCCGTCACCGCTAGATTTGACAACTTTGCCCTGATAGATTACTTCCTGTCTGGGTTATCGGAGGAGGTCTCCGACCTAATGTTAACTGTACCTGAGCCCAAGACAGTTGATCAGGCCATATCATCGGCCATTCGAGTTGATCGCAGGCTACGTCATCAGAGGCAGGCTAGGGGCAGTCACCGTGTCAGGGTGACTTTGTACGCGGCACCATCCGCTACTCCCCTAGTAACACCTTATCTGCCTGTCTCAACCTCTCCGGCCTTGCCTCCACCCGAACCAATGCAGATTGGTCGAGCGAAACTGCCCGAACAAGCCGGGAAACGAGTCTGCCTAGGAGTAGTGGGGGGTGACACCCTAGGCACGCCATTCTCACCCCAAAAAGAGAAAAGATTGCTTCTCCCCTGTACGATTACATGGGATAATAAGTCTGTAGCCACTGAGGCTTTTATTGATTCGGGCTCAGCGGCTAATTTTATGAACACTGAATTTGCTCAGGAGTTGGGTATTCCTCTCACTCCAGTGAGTCCCCCCATTCAGGTCACGGCAGTAGACGATTCCCCTCTGCAACGGAATCGTTCCCTGTCACAGACACCGCAGGTGAAGGTCACCTTAGGGGTACTGCATGGGGAACATCTACAGTTTTTTGTATTGCATATGTCAACCTCCACTATCATCCTAGGCATGCCGTGGTTACAAGTCCATTCTCCACAAATAGACTGGGCTACGGGTCAGATAACCAGATGGTCCGATCATTGTCACCAGCACTGTTTAGGGACTTTGGGCCAAACCAGGGTTCAGGTGGAGGGGGTTCCTGAACAGTACATGGAATATGCTGACGTATTTTGTCCCAAGGCAGCGGATAAGTTACCCCCACATCGCCCTTTCGACTGTCCCATTGATCTCCGTTCCGGTTGTGTACCTCCCCGGGGTCATTTGTACAATCTGTCAGGGCCCGAAAAATTGGCCATGCAGGAGTACACCCGTGAAAATTTGGCCAAGGGTTTCATTCGCCCGTCCCGGTCCCCTGCTGGAGCAGGGTTCTTTTTTGTCAAAAAGAAAGATGAAGGCCTGCGACCCTGCATCGATTATCGCGGTCTCAACAAGATTACTGTAAAAAATCGCTATCCGTTGCCACTGATAGATGATTTGTTCACTCAGATTACGGATGCTAAAATCTTTTCTAAGCTAGACTTGCGGGGTGCGTACAATCTGGTGCGCATAAGAAGGGGCGATGAGTGGAAAATGGCCTTTAATACACCAGACGGGCATTATGAGTACCTGGTGATGCCCTTTGGGCTATGTAATGCTCTGGCCGTTTTTCAGGAACTCATTAACAAGGTATTCCGGGAGGTGTTGGGGAAATTTGTTCTGGTTTATCTTGATGATATTCTTATCTTCTCCAACAACCTCGCTGAACATAGAAACCATGTGAGGTTTGTGTTGAATCAGTTAAGGCAGAACTCGTTATACGCAAAACTTGAGAAGTGCATCTTTGAAGTAACATCTGTCGCTTTCTTGGGGTACATAATCTCCACCACGGGCCTATCTATGGATCCTGCCAAGGTCTCCGCTGTTCTGGAGTGGCCACAACCGGTTGGGTTGAAATCCCTTCAGCGCTTTCTTGGCTTCGCCAACTACTATAGACGGTTTATAAAGGGGTACTCCACGGTCATTGCTCCCCTTACCTGTCTCACTAAGAAGGGGGCAGATACCACCCACTGGTCTCCTGAGGCTTTACAGGCTTTTGCCACCCTGAAGGGCCTATTCTGTTCAGCACCCATCCTCAGACATGTGGATGCCTCTTTCCCATTCATTGTAGAGGTGGATGCCTCGGAGGTTGGGGTGGGGGCTGTGCTGTCTCAGCGGTCAGGCTTGCAGGGTAGATTGCATCCGTGTGCGTATTTCTCTCGCAGGTTCTCCCCTGCAGAGAGGAATTACGATATTGGCAACAGGGAGCTTTTGGCCATCAAGTTGGCTTTCGAGGAATGGCGACATTGGTTAGAAGGAGCTGAGCATACCATCACGGTTTACACCGATCACAAAAACCTAGAGTATATCGAGGGGGCTAAGAGGTTGAGCCCGCGCCAGGCTCGGTGGTCGCTGTTCTTCTCCAGGTTTAGTTTCATTATTACGTACACTCCAGGTAGCAAAAATGTTAAGGCGGATGCGTTATCCAGGTGTTTCGAGTCAGAGGCAGCACAGCCCTCCGTTCCAGAGACCATTGTTCCCCAGAGGTTGATACTGGCAGCAACTGGAACTTGGGAGGACTGGAAGGAGACTTTGACTCCCTTTCAGCAGGACATCCCAGAAGGGAAGCCCGCAGGGGTTTTGTTTATTCCTCTGCCATTTCGTCTCCAGGTACTGGAGATGTTCCATGCGCATAAGAATGCTGGCCATCCAGGGGCATCTAGAACACAGGATCTGGTGGCCAGATGTGCCTGGTGGCCGTCACTGGCAGCAGATTGCAAGGAATATGTGAAGGAGTGTACGATATGTGCCAGGAGCAAACCCTCCCGGCTGGCACCTGTCGGTACCTTACAGCCTTTGCCCACCCCGAGTGAGCCGTGGACCCACCTGTCCATAGATTTTGTGGGTGAGCTTCCCAGATCTGAAGGCATGACAGTCATTTGGGTCATAATTGACCGCTTTAGCAAGATGGCCCACTTTGTGCCATTGAAGGGACTCCCCTCGGCTCAGGAGTTGGCCGAGTTATTTATTACACATGTATTCCGATTGCACGGCATTCCTGAAGACATAGTTTCAGATAGGGGAGTGCAATTTGTTTCCCGATTTTGGAAGGCTTTTTGCCAACTCATGGGCATAAAGCTATCATTCTCGTCTGGTTATCATCCTCAGACAAATGGCCAGACTGAGAGGATAAACCAGTCCTTAGAGCAGTTTTTGAGGTGTTATGTTGCAGAGGCGCAAGACGATTGGGTCAGATTCTTGCCCTTCGCGGAGTTTGCTCAGAATAATTTAAAAAATTCGTCCTCCGGATTTCCCCCCTTTCAGGTAGTGACAGGGAGATCACCCAAATTTTCCCCATTGCCTGTGGTCTCCACTCCGTTCCCAGCCCTGGAGCTCTGGCAAAGGTCATTTAGGAACCTTTGGGGGACGGTAAGAAGTAACCTGGAAAAAGCATTTCTGAGTCAGAAGGGTCAAGCTGATAAAAGACGCTCAGTGGAGTGGAGGTTCAGACCAGGAGACTTGGTCTGGGTATCCACACGTCACTTGACCCTGAGACAACCTTCTGATAAACTTGGTCCCAGGTTTGTGGGTCCATTCCCGGTTGTCAGGAAAATTAATGATGTTACATATACCGTTGACCTTCCCACCAGCATGCGGGGAGTAAGGTCTTTCCATGTATCCCTTCTTAAACCAGCAGTCCAGGTGGGTCCCACTCCTCCTCCTCCTGTATTGGTAGATGCCCAACCCGAATATGAGGTGGAGAAGATTATTGATTCACGTACTGTACAAAACTCGGTACAGTATCTCGTTCATTGGAAAGGGTACGGCATTGAAGAGAGGCAATGGGTACCAGGGAGGCGTATGCATGCGGATGAGTTAAGGAGGGAGTTTCATGCCTTACACCCCGAGAAGCCTGGTAGGAGTTGTCCGGAGTCCACTCCTCGGGGGGGGGGGGGGGGGTACTGTGATGAAACGCGGAAAAGCCGCTGTCTCTCAAGGCGAGGCGGCTGTTTCCGCGTCCAGCATGGCGTCACAACGCGGAAAAAACGCCGCATGCCGCTTAGGCAGAGCAGCGGAATCCGCATTGGGAACGGCGGAATCCGCATTGGAGGCGGCTCCCGCACTCAGTTCACTGGATACATTGCAAAACAGTACTGGTGTGGCTGGGACTGATAGTCCACCAAGATTCAGACTTACACGCGCGCGAGCACAGAGGCAGAGTTTAAATAGCAGTTAGAAGGGTGTCGGCTGACCAGCTGGGTCAGCTGACAAATTCCACTGCTCCCATTGGACCAGCAATTAGGGAGGTCCTGGAAAGGTCCTAGAATATATATACTGCTGGTTGTTCACTTGCTCTTTGTCTGGCGTGCGATCACATATGTGGGAGCACCCAGATCCGTAGTCAGATCCGCAAGTGTGCCGGGACCAGCTGGAGCTGTAATCCTACACTTAGCTAGATTCTGTTGATAGCTAAAGTACTAGTTTGATTGTGATTATTTGTTATGACTTTTGCCTGCCTTGACTATCCTCCTGAACTCTGATCTTGCACCTCGATATTTCTGATACCCCGTTGCTGAACCCTGCCTGTACTTTGACTCCGCCTTTGCCTTCTGATCTTGTACTTTATCTGTCCGTGTGTGTACGACCTGGCTTGTCTGACCTCGAGAACCGGCCTTACTGTTAGAGGCGGTTCCTCGCTCTGTTAGTGATCCTTCCTCCTGAAGGTTACTTTCAGTCTGTCCTTCCTACTGTCAGCCTGACTCCTCCCATCTTGGAGAGCTCAGGTCTGCGGAAGGAATCTGTGCAGTACTCCTTGCTGCACTGAGGCCTAGTCCTCAAAGTGTTACTGTTACACCAAACACTACACTCTACTCAGGTGAACAGAGGTTAGCTAGTATATCGGATTATCAGTGATACTGCAGATCACGTATAATCTGGTATACATCTGTATTTCCAGTGATTCTGCAGATCACTGGTAATCAGGTCCTCTCTGTGCTTCACCGATCGTTACAATACGGCAACAAAAACCTGACTATTGTATTCATAGTCCAAGCCAAAATTCCAAAACACATGGTCTTACAATTACAATGCCTGCATACAGATGTACTGTTTGACATTATCAAACGTTCCAGGTGCTAGTTGATTTCAAGTCAGAAACATTCCATACATGGTCAGTCTACTACTATATTAGCTGTAACATCGTATCTTGCCTTGTAATGAGGTTGTGTCTGACACCATGATGGATAAAATTTATACCATATGTGGTGATTTGATATTAGTTTGGTGCATCACTCTACTTTCATGTCTTCATGAAAGGACACAACTATTGCAGTACACTAGGGCTGATTCAATAAACAGACATATACAAATCAATAATTAGAATTCCCTTTCCAGGAATTATGATGGATAAGATAAACTGAAATACCGTAATTGCTGCCTAGATCAGGCTACCAACCTGTAGCCTGAAGGTTCTCCTAGGCTGCTAAACACTGAAGACCATAAGTGATCCTGAAAAACTGATCTGGATTTGTTAGAAAATGGTCTGTTATTAGGGATGGTAAATAAGATGCAAATAATCTCGAGTTGATGCAGGATTATGCAAATGCTGTATGCAAATGTATGCAGCTTGAACATGGACCGAATTTTACCTCAGCAGGATTTCATTGGTTCATGTTCAAGCTGAAAAACTTGCATACAAAATTTGCATAATGCTGCATCAACTCGAAATTATTTGCATCTACTTGACTATCCCTAACTCGGATGCAAATGTTTGCAACCCTCACTGTGGTCATACTCAACTACACAAAGACACAAAGGGTGGCTGAAAAGCATATCAGCAGTTGTGTGATTGTATGGCTTGCCTACATTCGCATTCAGAACATTTTCTTTATAAATAGATCGTCTACGCTATACTTTTTGGGTGAAAGGGGAGGTGCTATTTTGGAAATTTGGAGTGAAGTGTATACTGTGAGCATTTGCGTGTCTTTATCATATGACCGCATTCATTTTGCACCAGTAGCTACCCTCTAGTTCTGCATTACATAACCAATTATAGAATGTTATACTTAATGGGAATTGTGTGGCATAATACCATTATTGGAGAATGGAATATGTTTATGATTTACATAATCTTTCATAAAACACACACTGTGTATGCAAGTAGGATATATATATATACATACTTCAATGCAGCCAATTCTCTTTCTGGTTGTGAATATCTTTGTACACTCTTTTTATAATGGAAGACTTCTAGACTTTACATGGGACAAAGCAGCTCATTGTCAAAGGAGGAAAACAGGAAAGGAAACAATGTGGGTTTTCATTACAGACAGACTGTATTGCAACTCAGCGCAATGTATACTGCCAGAAGACTGATGTACTGTTTTAACTAGTGATCAAAGTGTCTATATAAGTACAAATGTTTACAACATAAGATATGTCAACTGATGTGCTGCAGTGTGTTAACAGTGACATAAAAACACAAAGGGCTGCTGGGGGGTTCCTAGTTCTCAATGTCCTTTATATTTTTAGTTGCATGTAGTTATACATGGCTGCCTAGTACTCATATCAAGAGGTGCAATGGTTACATAATACTGTGCATGACTACTTCTTGTATCTGTGTTCATCTGGCTTCCTAGCTCTTTTATCTGGGGGCCTGTGGCAGCCATCTTGTTTTTAGCTTAGAATTAAGGAAAAAATATATTCCTGCCAACCACAGTGCTGGACAGATCCCTAAACCAGTAAATAAATTTTACAGATTTTTTTCTATTATGTGTGCTGGGTTATTAATGTGAAATATTGTTATCCTGTATATTTTCATTTGAGGATTGCGCTGCATTGTGGGGATGGCAAAGCTATGTTACGGGGTGATTCGGAGCAGAGTTAGTGGATGTGTGTGTGGGAAGGGGGTTGTCTCAGGCTCAAATTTTGCTTCAGAGCCCAAAGGTCTATAGATATGCCACTGGATGGTATACCTAATACTAATATCTGGGGGAAGTGGATGAATGGGGGGATCAAAAGTTACCTAATATTACTATCTGGGGGCGATGAAGAGGGGGCACAGAATCTACCTTACTACTATCTTAGTGTGGGAATTATGGAAACCACAAAGGCTACCTAATAGTACTATCTACAGTATTTAAGGGGACCCAAAAACTACCAAGTAATATCTGGGAGAGATAATGAGGGCGAGCAAAGGCTACCTAATATTACTGTCTGGTGGGGTGGGGGCAAGAAGGCTACCTTATACTACTATCTGGGGGGAAGGGAGGTTGAGGGGAACAAAGACAACCTAATTCTAATTTTTTAATTTGTTTTTGGTGGTGGGGACCTAAATATTGGTGTGGGTCCAGTGATTTCCAGCTATGCGCCTGGTCCCAGGTACAGGAATTGAGAGAAAATCTCTGCAGCAGGATTTAGCTTACATACCCTAAAGCTGTCAGACCACTCAAAACAAGTCTTTGCAGGCTATAGTGGCACTAAGGGCCTGATTTACTAAGAAATCTCCAAGCATTTATTAAAAATATTTGCATACATTTTCACTGGGGATTTCACAAGTTATACAGCAAACCTTGTAATAGATACAGAGGTGCCAGCATAATAAAATAATGATTCAATTTTAAAACCAATAAAATTTGGGGGGCAAGGGTGGAATTACGTCCTCAAAAACCATAAAACCCCCATATATAAGATATATAGACAGGAGTAACTCAGAAGTTGTGCATATAGGCGCTGCACCTATATGGACAACTTCTGAGTTACTCCTGTCTGTATATTTTTGCCTGAGGAAGCAGGCTTGAGACCAGTGAAACGCGTTGCATAGTTTGCCTGGGGTACCAATTAAACCTTTTCTTAAACCATACATAGTGGTTGTGTTTGGTTTTGGGGGAGGTAAGCCTACCCTTGCCCTCCAGATTTTATTGGTTTTAAAATTTAATCTATTCTGCTGGCGCCTCTGTATCTATTACAAAGATTGTTATCCACCTGGTGGATAGGTGTGAACACCCCTTTCTTTCTACTATTTAGCCTGAGTGGGGGCAGGTCTAATATCCCCATAAGCGATTTAAATGGTTGCCTGATCCTGGCAACCCAGACTTGTGAGTATAACCATACCTGCTGTACATTTCTCCATCCCATATTATCAATAATACACTATTGGGGGCTCTCTCGTTGTGCTTATTTCTTTCTTTTACATATTCAGCAAACCTGGACGGGGTTGAAAAAAAATGTGCTGATAGGTGATAAAAGACTGCAACTTCCATCCAGCCACAGCTTGCACACGAATACCGTATATACTCAAGTATAAACTGACCCGAGTATAAGCCGACCCCCCAACTTTTACATTAAAAAAACTGGGGGAAAAGATTGACTCGAGTATAAGCCGAGGTCAGGGGTTGCATTGGTGGAGATGATGACAAGATGAACCTATCCCATATCAGCAAGAGGGTAATGCTTTTGCAGATCAGTGTGGTTTAAAGCAGCATCAGCAGGTAGTTACCTATCCTAAACACACATAGCTTTTGTGCAGAGTAACAGATTGTTACAATAAGAAAACACCATAAGGGCTGGAGGCAGCAACACACCCTGAAGTACCAACAATTGCAGGCCTGCTGTTTGCACTGCAGCATAGGTATCTTGTGCATACAGTGGTTTGACTTGAGGAGGACCTGTAGTGATGGCTGTGGGCTGCTTTCAAAGTGATAGCAGTGTGTTGTGGATTTGCATACAAAGCTATAGCTTTGTGCTATCTCCTTATGTGTGCTGTGCCCTGTGTACCCCACCAGAGCAGTGTGGCATATCTACTGATCCATGCAGTGGATTTGCAAACAAAAGTGACAGCTTTGTGCTGTCTCCCGCTGTGTGCATTGTCCCCTGCGGATTTACATGCAGCACAAGCTTGTGCTGTCTTCCACTGTGTGCTTTGACCCCCGCCAGAGCAGTGTGGCCGCCGCGCATTTACAATTTTTCAGTGTGAAGCAAGCACTCAGGAATGGGAAGCTTGGTGTGCCTTGACTTTCAGTACACCGCACTCTAGTACTCCATTAGACAATCCACAGTAGATTCGGCACCACTAAATTGTATTAAAGCGCTTTTATTCCATCAGTAAATAGGTAGAAGTAATCTGTAGCAGCTGCTACAGATTACTTCTACCTATTTACTGATGGAATAAAAGAGCTTTAATACAATTTGGTGGTGCCAACTCTGCCGCACATTTACATACAGCACAACTTCCGAGTGTCCCCGCCGGCATATGTCTTCTTACGTTCTCCTTTAATTGGTCAGACGGAGTCTCATCTCAATGATGCCCTCTAGTGGCGACATTGAGATGAGACTCCGTCTGACCAATTAAAGATGTTTCCTGGCGGGCAGCGTGGATTGGAGAGAATAAGAAGACATATGCCGGCGAGGACATTCGGAAGTTGGCGGATCCGTGCATCGTCACTGGTAAATATGCCACGCGCACCACTCTGCCAGAACGGGGGACAATGCACACAGCGGGAGACAGCACAAGCTTTGTGCTGTATGTAAATGCGCGGCGGCCACACTGCTCTGGCGGGGAACACAGCGGGAGACAGCACGAAGCTGTCACTTTTGTATGCAAATCCGCGGCGGCCGCGTTGCTCTGGTGGAGATGGGGGACACTTTATTTTATATTTGTTGATTGTGGGGAGTAAATGACTCAAGTATAGGCCGAGACCCCCACTTTTAGGACACTTTTTTGGACCAAAAAACTCGGCCTATACTCGAGTATATACGGTACTCATAACACTAACATTTAAACACTTATCACAATAGGGAAGATTTGTGTCAAGAGAAAGACCCTATTTGAATCTTGTGTGGTCCTGGCAGCTCAAGGACATACATTATGAGTATCTCACAAAAGTGAGTACACCTTTCAAATGTTTGTGAATATTTTAATATATCTTAGATACAATGTAAAATAGTCAGTATACAGCTTGCATAACAGCATAAATCAACAAACAGCCATTAATATCTAAACCACTGGCAACATAAGTGTGTACACCCCTAAGGGAAGTGTGTCAAATCTCTGCCCAATTAAACATTTCCTTCCCCGGGGTCATGTTACTCGCTAGTGTTACAAGGTCTCGGCTGTGTAAAATCTGGTGTTATTGCTCTCACACTTTATCATACTGGAAGTTCAACAAAGCACCTTATGGCAGATACTGTAACTATCTGGGGATCTTAAAAAAAAAAAAAAAGAATTGTTGCTCTACATAAATATGACCTAAGCTATAAGAAGACTGACAACACCCTGAAACTGAGCTGCAGCACGGTGGCCAAGACCGTACAGTGGTTTAAAGAGGAGCTGTCAGCAATAGTATCTCAGAAAAAAAAACCACACATATAAGTAAATAAATATGTGCTCTACTTACATAGCATATGTATTGCACTGTCTACATTTTGATTTTAGTGATTTTTCTATAGTAAAAAAAAAGAGAAAATCCTTCTTAGGATTCTCCATTTTAACTGTGTCTATCTTGAAACCAATCCTGATGTAATTTCCTACCTTACTCTTCTCTGCCTGCATGCATTGCCCTCCCTCCTACCAGTCTTTAGACACTATTGGCCAATCAGAAAGGAACAGAGGTGTGGCAGGTTGCAGGGGAAAACGGGGGGGGGGGGGGGGGGGCGTACAGCCCACGTTTTCCCATTATTTAAGAAGCGCAAAAAATCAGATCCAGGAAATTATAGACCTGTAAGCTTAACATCAGTTGTATGCAAACTATTTGAAGGGTTACTAAGAGATACTATACATGACTTCATAGTAGAAAATAATCTTATTTCTCTGCATCAGCATGGGTTTACTAAAGACAGGTCCTGCTTCACTAACATGCTCAGCTTTTATGAGGTAGTGAATGCTAATGTGGATATTGAGAATGCTGTAGATGTGATATACTTGGACTTTGCAAAGGCCTTCGACACTGTTCTTCACAAAAGTCGGGTGCAAAAGATGAGGATGCAAGGACTGGGGAAGAGTCTGTGTGCATGGATAGGGAACTGGCTAATGGACAGAAAACAAAGAGTTGTGGTCAATGGATCATACTCAAAATGGGTGACTGTTAGCAGTGGGGTCCCACAGGGGTCTGTACTGGGTCCAGTGCTCTTCAATTTATTTATTAATGACCTAGTAGGTGCAGTAGAAAGCAATGTTGATATTTTTGCAGATGATACAAAATTGTGTAGAATCATCAACTCTCAGGAAGACAGTGACATATTGCAACAGGATCTGGATAGGATGGCTAAATGGGCACATAAATGGCAGATAAAATTCAATGTTGAAAAATGTAAAGTCAAGCATTGTGGTCGTACCAATGGTCTAGCACCATACAAAATAAATTGGATACAGTTGCGGACATCAAACTTGGAGAAGGACTTAGGAGTACTCATCGACAACAAGTTAAATAATCGTATTCAATGCCAAGCCGCTGCAGTTAAAGCTAATACAATTTTGGGATGCATTAAAAGGGAAATAAAAACGTGAGATGCTAGCATAATATTGCCCTTGTTTAACTCTCTAGTAAAGCCACATCTGGAATATGGAATGCAGTTCCATATTACAGGAAAAATATTGCAGTTTTAGAGCAGGTGCAGAGATGAGCAACAAAACTGCTACGTGGGATGGAAGGTCTCACTTACCAAGAAAGGTTAGATAAACTGGGTTTATTTAGTCTAGAGAAAAGACGCCTTAGAGGGGCTCTAATTAACATGTATAAATACATCAGAGGGAAATATAAAAGCTTGGTGGATGAGCTTTTTTTCCCTAGGCCTTCTCAAAGGACTAGAGGACATGATCTGCGCATGGAGGAAAACGTTTTAGCCAGTTATTTAGGAAAGGGTTCTTTACAGTAAGAGTGAGTAAGATGTGGAATGCATTGCCACAGGAAGTAGTTATGGCAAATTCTATACCTGCATTTAAAGGGGGCTTAGATGCTTTCCTTGCATTGAAAGACATCTATGGCTACAATTACTAGGTAATGCCCAGTGATGTTGATCCAGGGATTTTAGCCTTTTGGGGCTAATTGGACCATGCCTTGTAAGGGTTTTTCGCCTTCCTCTGGATCAACAGGGATATGTGAGGGAGCAGGCTGATGTACTTTGTTTTCTGGTTGAACTAGATGGACGTATGTCTTTTTTTAAACCCAAATAACTACGGTATATATGTAACACAAAATATTGACAGTTTGGGCAGAATTTTGACATTCTTCACTTAGGGATGCACTCACTGTTTAGACATTAATGGCTTTGTGTTGAGATATTTTTATGGGACAGAAAATTGACACTGTTATTCAAATAGTACACTGACTACTTTACATTATATCATAGTGTAATATCTTCAGTAGTGTCCTATGAAAAGATATAATAAAATAAAACATGAGAGGTGTACTCAGTTTTCTGTGATACTATAAAATGTTTCTACTGACAAGACTGTATTAAAAGTATAGACAACCACTACATTTGCATTGAGGCTATACCCATCCTCATCTGGGTACAGAGAGAACACTCCACCATCCAATCCCTCTTCTAGCGATTTCTGGTTGAAACCACAAAATCCAACCTCACTACTGAGGTTTAAACATTGATAAACAGAGGTTCCAGGCAAAAAATACAACTAGCTAAAAACAATTAAAAAAGAGTAACGGTGGGCTTACCACCAACTGAATGACTGAACACCAGCTAAGTACAGCCAAAACACTTTATTATACATACAATGTCAGCATACTCTGTGAATGTACAGTAGAATATCTGTTATCTGGCACCTATGGGGATCGGTATTTGCTGGATAAATGTAGATTCTGGTTGCTTGAGCAATACTTTTTGAAATAGGCCTAACTTCTGCTGTACAATACCTCTTACATTTGCCATACCATTAACTCTGCATCAATGTTGAAATACAGTAATTAAAATCAAATTAAGGCAAATAAGGAACTTAACTTAATGTAACTCAGCTTTATTACTGTTTAGTATTAGTAGCTGCCCGGTCAGTTGAATGCAGGGTGAACCAAATGATGGCTAACCCTGCTGCTGTTAAAATACTGGGCAGCGTTAAATACTCGGAGGGAGAAGTAAATCTTGGTCAGCCATTGCCGTCACCCGAATTACATTTAAAATCCTGCTATGCTGCCATAGACATATTAACATTATGTCTATGGCAGCACCCAGGTCGGGCACAGCGTGGGGAAGACGACGTACTGAAGTGAACTGCTTCACTGTATTATGTACTATGAAAGTAACTTTATTCCTCTTGCAAGGCCTGGATTTTTTTTCTGGTTGCTTGAGAGTTTTTCTTAACTCAGTTCTGGATAGTACAGAGTCCACTGGATCTCCATTTCAGTGTTCGCGTCGGCAGGCAAACATATGGCGTGTTCAACCCGCCCACTATACATCATCATGGAGCCAAAATTTGACCTCTCACCCCAGAGTCATCAGACACATGGCAGCCAATCAGCTATCCATCCCCCCTGGACCACCCCCCCCCCCCCCCCCCCACCTATAAAAACACCAGAACGGCAGCCATTTTACACTCTGTTGCTGCTGTGAAGGAGTGTAGGGACAGAGCTGTGCTGCTGCTAGGGAAAGTGGTAGTTGGGCCTGTGTTCTGTGTCGCCAGTGCAGTTTCTAGCTGCTACAGTACCAGTTCACCATCTGCATAACCGCAAGAGCCCTCCTAAGGTCCGTTTTGTTATTGTGATATTGCTGTTCAGTGTGTCCACACAGTGCACTTTAGCTGTTGCAGACAAGTGCAGTCAGTGCTTAGTGCTACAGTAGTTCACCCAAAGGGCTGTTTTTCTTTTCTTATTTACTTGCCGGTTGAATAAAAGTAACTTTAAGTCAAAATTTGCCAGGGGTATGAATAATTATGGGCAGCACTGTAACTGAAAATACAAATAATAGACTTTTTTCTTTGCTATTAACGATTTATTCATTATCTGTACTACACATACAATTCATTATATCTTAAGTTTTATTTTGCTTCAGGTTTACTTTAAAGTCATAAATGAATCGCATTTGAAATGTTCTTTATACCAAATATTCTGTATTTTAAGAAATGGTTCATACTCTTTAACTGCTACTTTATTAGGAAAATAAAATCTGTGTTTCAATGGAAAATCTATATCTTCACTGGTTTGTTGCTGCAAAACTTAATGCCTTTAAGTCAGTTAAACCAAGCCAATAAATTCTATAGTTCACATATTTTTATTGTAAGTTTTAAACTATAAAGATTGATGACAACTTTTTACGTCAAAACTATATGGATTATGTGGCCAGAGGTCTACAGCCTACGGACATTGGCCCGGCCAGAAAACACTTGAGTGAGCTTCTCAGAGAACCTGACCTTGCAAATGTCAGCAGGCCCTTGCCTGAGAGACCTTTGGCTAGTGTGGGCTGAGATGTGTAGCTGCGATGGGGATTTACAACAGGCCCCAAAGATTTAGGCAATCTAAAAGATTCCAGAGAACAAATGGTTTGTATGAGCTGAGCTGCAACTGAGTAGGTGGGCAAGAACATGAGAGAGAAATGTTATGGTCTTCTATAGACAAGTTCATGAGGGCAAAATGAAGTTGAGCTGGCACGAGCTCCTATCTTCAATGGTTAGATTCTTCTAGCACATAAAGAGTACAGATCCTTTGCTGTCTAAGCAATCTCTCTCTTTGTTCACTTATGATTTTTCTTTTGTCCTGTGCTGCAGAAGTTCATCGTCAGACACGCGTGGACTATTAGTCCACTACAAAAGGCGTATTTGAGTCCATAATTTAGAGACTCATAAAAACATTATTGTCTTTGTCAGGACATTTATTTATTAGTTTCACAATGAGGCTGAGTACTGTAACAGAGAGGCTCAATGGCTGCTCTATGCTGGAGCACAATGAATAGATAATAAACAGTCAGTTAAGGCAAGAAAGAATTCTGAGGACTATCTAAAAAAAGATGGCTGATAAAAAATATTTGCATACCTACAAATGTGATACTGTCTGTATTAAATAAAATCACATAAACAACCCGCACATGACTGGTTAAATAGCCAACCAAAGCTCAATTTACCATGCTGTATGGATACATTGGAGTTCTTTATTAGGTAGCATATTTAAGGCATACATTTTCATTGTCCCAAATTGCAAATACCAAAAACAATTATCCATAAAACACTTAAAGGGAACCCAAGGTCAGAGGGATATGGAGGCTGCCATATTTATTTCCTTTTAAACACTACCAGTTGCCTGGCAGTCCTGCTGAACCTGCGTCTCGAATACTTTTAGCCATTGACCATGAACAAGCATGCAGCAGATCAGGTACAGTAACTCAGCTGACTGTGGTTTTTCTGGATTAGCCATATGCTTGTTCCAGGGTTTTGATTCAGACACTAGTTATGCCAGAAGATCAACAGGGCTGCCAGGCAACTGGCATTTGTACAAGGAAATAAATTTGGCAGCCTCCATATCCATCTCACTTCAGGTTCCCTTCAAAAGTACTAAACACAACAAAGTCCTAGGTATTACAAGGAATTCAAAATAAATGACAAATATCCAAGACCATGAGATATTCAAACAAGAGACACAAATAAATACAACTTGGGGTCAATAAGATCCTGTTTGCCACAGCTGTAGAGTTGGATTGGGTGAGCCTGGATTTTGTTCCAAGTTGCACTCCGATAACTATTGCTTTCTAGTCCAAATTTGCATATAGCGCTTCGCATGCAAATTTCACGATTGTGCGCGGAAATGCAAAAACACTCGCAAAAATGCTAGCGCAAAGTTGAGTGTATGAGTTATCACGTTTAAGTGAATCAAGCCCATGTGTGTCATCGTTTCACATGCAGCAGTGTTACAAATAGTAGACAAGCGTCACTTGCCGTGTCTGAGCATGGACATGGCTGGGCTCAGATGTGATTCCATAGGAGGACCGATTCTCCAATGCCAGTGTTGATGCTAGCAAGTACCTGTCAGTGCATGGAAGCAGCTGACAGGCGGTCTAGTTCACCGCCTGCATCCTCTCCTGGAAAAGGGGCCTAAGGGTCTGGTTGGAGTGCTACACTCAAATAAACAATGACGAAACCTGTTACTTTTCTAAACCTGGATATGGTGGAGTTTGCTGTAACATGGGACATCACAACATCGCATGCACCCTCTGCAATTATTATTATTATTATTATTATTTAGTATTTATATAGCGCCGACATATTACGCAGCGCTGTACAGTGTATATACAGTATATATATCTTGTCACTAACTGTCCCTCAAAGGAGCTCACAAATCTACTCCCTACCATTGCCATATGTCTATATTATGTAGTGTAAGTACTGTAGTCTAGGGCCAATTTTAGGGGGAGCCAATTAACTTAACTGTATGTTTTTGGAATGTGGGAGGAAACCGGAGTGCCTGGAGGAAACCCACACAGACACAGAGAGAACATACAAACTCTTTGCAGATAGTGCCCTGGCTGGGATTCGAACCAAGGACCCAGCGCTGCAAGGTGAGAGAGCTAACCACTACGCCACCGTGCTGCAATAAGCGCTGTAGTGATGTCATCAGCCCATGTTTTTCACCAAACCCAAATGGTAAGCGCCATATCTTTAATATCTTCAACAACCTTAGAGAGGAAATGCAGTTAATCCATAAAAGCCATGGTCTACTCCACAGCATCCAGTTGAATATTTAGCTGTCTTCCTGGAGTCTGATAATTTGCTTGTAGGACATTAAGGTTGTGTGAAGTGGTAATGACTTTGATGGCCATTACCAAATAAAGTAATCCCACGAGGCATGTACATAGGACAGCACAAGTCACAGTGGCACAGTGTTAATGTTTTATGATAATGACTTAGGGCTTTCTCTATTATTTTTATATATTGGTCCTTGGCCTTCATAAGCTATTCATTTATTTGCAATAAAGAGCATTCATTCTATAGGAATGTTTTTATTTTAGTTTTTATAGCGTATTCCATAAACAATGCTTATTGTAAAAGTGGTAAGCGGTTGACCTTAATTTATAACCAGTGGAAAGTGCACTTGGGAGCAGCAACTGAATACCTGTGAGCAAAACAAAATGCCAGCCCCCCACAAAGCAGGGCTATTTTAAAGGTAATAATAGAAGCAGAACTCTCAGGTGCATGCATACATTTGCATATTCATCTACAAGAAAGCCAAGGTTCCTGTGCACTCTCATCCTAAGCTGAACTTTACATACATTCTGCAGATCATCCTGGTGTCTTTCAAATGAAAGAGGAAAGGCAGTGAAAATAATGTAATGAATAAAATTACATATTTTTTAAAACTACAGTGTTAATTTATAAATTATTTGATCAGTGTTTGCCATTATAATCTTCCTTACCCCGACTTACATACTGAAATTTTTCATAGGTGGCAACATTTTTAGTCCTCTCAGGTGATCTCTGCAGAATGTTTGTTTACTGAAAGTTCTAAAGCCAGTAGAAAGTATACCTGGTCTCCCAGAATGCTTTAAGGGGGAAGGAGAATTCTGCATAATAAACAGCCCAAGTAAAGATAAAAGTAGGTTAAAATCAAAATAAAATGGAGAAAAATGAGGTGGCTCACCTTAATGACGACAGTCAGATAAGACAATACGATTTATTATGCATAGGCAACGGGTTTCACCAGTCTGATCCTGCTTCCTCAGGCCAATACAAGTGCCTCAGTACCAATAGCCAATAGTATTGAGTGCCTGTTAACCTAGGCTAAGCATCACAGGGAGGGAGGAGATACATACCAATATACAGCAATATATAGATATAGGAAGTGTTCCTGATGCTGAAACCAGGAAAATTGCCATAAAAGTGGGTATCCTGAGCAATTTACTGTATTCTACTACATTGCCTCTGCAGTGCCTCTTTAGCACACACAAGTTTAAAGAGAAACAGTGTCCAAGAATTTAACTTTATCCCAATCAGTAGCCGATACCCCCTTTTACATGAGAAATCTTTTCCTTTTCATAAACGGATCATCAGGGGGCGCTGTATGGCTGATATTGTGGTGAAACCCCTCCCACAGTGTGATGTTAGGACCATGGTGCTGACATCACACTGTGGGAGCCTTGTTGCATTGTGGGAAATAACAGGTGTTTCCAACTGCCAAAAAAGCAAGCAGCATCTCCTTCCACTGACATCACCTGTGAGAAGTAAAAATGTTACCATGTGGTAAATGTCAGAATGTAAATCAGGGAGAGGAAAGATTTTACAATGGGAAAACACTGACTAAATCAATTATACATGATTTTTGTAAAAATGAATCACTTTTTTTATTACATTATTCTCAGTGGAGTTCCTCTTTAAAGTGGTATCGTCACCATAAAAATCAAATTTCAACAGCAACTGGTCTGAGTGTATTAAGTGATAAAGATGCTAATCCTGCATTAAAAACTTTCAAAACCTTTTCTGCTGTTAGGATTTGGAGTTATCATATACCTTAGGAACACTGGCTCTTTAGTAGTCGGTGCCAAAGAATTGTATGCTGGGGGTCCTTTTTATCTATAATATATTCCTCCTCTTCCCTTTATTTCCCTGCCTGCTGCTTATCTGAAACCTGATCCCCTAATCACTTGTGTTTACAAGCAAGGCTCAGGTGACTGAGCGATTGGAGGAGACAAGAAAAAAAGTAAAGGGCAGAAATTACATCACGAGTTAGCCTTTACTGTGGGCAAAAGACATGGCCCCCACCAGGAACAGAATTCTTGTCATTTACTATATAACATTCACTGAAATCAAAACGTGGACAGTACAATACATGTGTTATGTAAGTAGATCAAGAATTGATCTACTTATATATGTGCTTTTCTTCCCTGGAATAGTATGGCTGATCCTAATGCTTTAAAAAGAAGAGAAAAGAAAACTATAGATATCTTTTGTTTTTGTTTTTCCTTTTTTTGTCACAGTCAGCATTGTTGGCCAATTAGGTCCAACTCCAATTCTCAGACTACTGTAGCAGGCTCTTTTAGCATCATCCATATTATATACATTTCACCACTGAAACAACATCAAAACATCAGTTTCTGTCACTGCTCATTTCAACAATACCAGTGGTGTAGATACAAACCTCAGGGCCCCAATGCGAAATTTGGACCTGCCCCCCCCCCCCCTCCCTACATTAAATAGCCAGGTATAGGGGTCTACAGTATAGGTAGCCAGGAATCAGTGCCCTAGTATAGGTAGCCCAAAATAGGTGCCTCCGTATAGGTAGCCAGGAATAAATGCTCACAGTATAGATAGCAAGCAATAGTTGCCACAGTATAGGTAGCCAGGTAGGGATTAGATTGTGAGTTCCTCTGAGGGACAGTTAGTGACAAGACAATATACTCTGTACAGCGCTGCGGAAGATGTTGGCGCTATGTAAATACTAAGTAATAATAGGTGCTCCCAGTACAGGTAGCCAGGAATAGGTGCCCCAGTATGGGTAGTCAGGAATAGGTGCCTCAGTATAAATAGCTAGAAGTAGGTGCCTCAGTATAGATAGCTAGGAGTAGGTGCCTCAGTATAGATAGCCAGGGATAGGAGCCACAGTATAGATAGCCAGGGATAGGTGCCACAGTATATATAGCCAGGTATAGGTGCTACACTATAGATAGTCAGGGATAGGTGCCTCAGTATAGATAGCCGGGGAGAGAGACAGGGACACGGGGGAAGAGACAGGGACACGGGGAGAGAGACAGGGACACGGGGAGAGAGAGACAAGGACACAGGGAGAGAGAGACAAGGACACAGGGAGAGTGAGACAGGGGCACAGGGAGAGAGGGACAAGGACACAGGGAGAGAGAGACAGGGACACAGGGAGAGAGAGACAGGGACACAGGGAGAGACAGGGACACAGGGAGAGAGGGACAAGGACACAGGGAGAGAGAGACAGGGACACAGGGAGAGAGAGACAGGGACACAGGGAGAGAGACAGGGACACAGGGAGAGACAGGGACACAGGCCAGGAGGAGAGACAGCCAGGAGAAGAGACATCCAGGGGGAGAGACAGGGACACAGGGGGAGAGACATCCAGGGAGAGAGACAGGGACACAGGGAGAGAGACAGGGACACAGGGGAGAGACAGCCAGGGGGAGAGACAACCAGGGGGAGAGACAGCCAGGGAGAGAGACAGGGACACAGGTGGAGAGACAGCCAGGGGGAGAGAAAGACAGGGGGAGAGACAGGGACACAGGGGGAGACAGCCAGTGGGAGAGACAGCCAGGGAGAGAGACATGGACACAGGGAAAGAGACAATGGGGGAGGGGTGTATGCAGCCCAGACTTACAAAGCTTCAGCCACCAGATTCTGAGACCATTCATCATTCCACACATCAGCACTCTGCAGTATTCTGGGGCACAATAAAAGTTACACGGAGGCTTGAAGGACCCCACTCTCCTCTGCTATGTAGGCTGACTCCCATGTGCCCTTTTCCCAGTGATTAAAAATAACTTTGTATATTTCAATCAGGCACTTGAGAGTCAGCCTGGAGAAAAATGCGGGGTCCTTCTAGGCTCTGTGTAGCTGTTCACGTGTCCCGGAACAGTGCAGAGCATGGCTGATGCAGGGGATAAATAGTGACGATTACTCTGCCCAGCAGGAAACAAGGAGACGGGCCCGGGACAGCGGGACATGCCTTCCGAACAGTGAAGGTTCCGCCGAACACAGTGAAGGTCCCGCTGTGACTGTTGGGACCTTTGCACGTGCGGAGGAGGAGCGGGCCCCCCAGGGGCATCAGGCCCGGTCGCACAGGCCACTGCTGCGACCGTAGCCCCTATGCCCCTGAACAATACAGTAGGCTGTTCAGCTTGCTAAAGAAGTTATCATGATTCTCTGGTCATCCAAGTATCACTAATTTATTGGGTTACAAAGGTCAGGGAGAATTATGGTTAAGGATGGAATTGCAGTGAAAATAACGTAATGAATAAAATTACTTATTTTTTTACAAAATGTATTTATAGATTATTTAGTCAGTGTTTGCTCACTTTTAAATCTTTCCTCACCCCGATTTACATTCTGAAATTTATAACAGGTGGCAACATCTTTAGTCCTGTGTTGGTACAATTATTATCAATATAGTGGACTGTATTTGCATTCTTAAAATGTTTTGAATCACATATTGGCTTTAGGCTACCTTGGAATTATAGGATTATATAATATATACTTTTTATACAAATCAGGATGATTATTAATATTATTTGTATATGTTACGGCCAGAACCCGAAGTGTGGCCACTTCTAGTTCTGGCCGGCCACTTCGGGTTCTGGCCGGCCAATGCGCGAAGTGGCCGCAGCGCAGCGGCCAATGTTAGAAATGGAATGTTTCCTTTTAATATGAATGTAGTTTTCCTGGCCGTCTCTGGCCAAATGTAGCAAAAAAAAACCAGTTTGTTCATTGAATGAAATGAAGCCGCCCGGCTTCTGCTCCGCCTCCTCTCCTCCGCCCCTGCCTCTCTCTCTCTCTCTATCTTCTTCGGGCAGCCGGCGGGGACACGCGTGTCCCCGAGAGTCGTTCGTGGCGCCAGGAAAGCAGAGCGGGGAGGCTGCAGACATTGCTTCTGCCAGCCCCCGCTCTGCAGGGACGAACGACAGGATTGCCTGCCGCGACGAATGACTCTGGAGGGGACACGCATGTCCCCCGCTGCCAGTGTCGGGGAGAAGAGAGAGAGAGAGAGAGGCAGGGGCGGAGGAGAGGAGGCGGAGCAGAAGCCGGGCGGCTTCATCTCATTCAATGAACGAACTGTTTTTTTTTTGCTACATTTGGCCAGAGACGGCCAGGAAAACTACATTCATATTAAAAGGAAACATTCCATTTCTAACATTGGCCGCTGCGCTGCGGCCACTTCGCGCATTGGCCGGCCAGAACCCGAAGTGGCCGGCCAGAACTAGAAGTGGCCACACTTCGGGTTCTGGCCGTAACATATATACCCCTTTTGAGCGCTCCTCCTTATGTGCCTGGATTTTAAGTGTTTTTATATACAATTTTTTGTATTAATAAAGATTGATTGATTTTCTAAATTGGATATTTGTGAGTGGTGCGGTACTTTATAGGATCTTCTTGTCCTTGTTGTACTATATAGTTATGATCCTCTCTGCAAACTCTGGACTCAATTAGTTTATGTATTTTTCGGTTGTTGGTGCTTGCCCATTTGTTTTGATATACATACAGTATGGGTGAGGACAATTTGAATTCTTCAGGCATCTAAACTTCCAGTCACAAATTTTAGCTACTTGGATGATGGATTTGGGTGGTTTTCACTTGATGGTTCACAATTGGTTATGGAGCTCAAATTATCTTAACTGTGCGTGAGTTAATGCTTTTAGTACCCTGTCTTATCGTTGGATTTTTTTTTATTTTATTATATTACATTATATATTCTGGTTTGAGCAATTACTTGATTGTTTGCACATGCTAGACTCAATGTAAGCTCACCAACCTAATTGGTCACTTGGAGGTTTATGTCCTGTCACAGTTGTGTTGTCCTACTTTTAAAGGTGAAGCAAGAAACTGGTAAGGGAGCACATGGGATGCTTTTAGCAGGTTGCAGTTTAAGTAATATGTGCATTTTGTAAAACAGGGATACATGTCTGTGGCAAGGTAGAAGTGGAGCTGGTAATCCAGGTTAGTGCTGACATGTTTAGCACTTGAAAAGGATTCACAGGGCCCCTGTACCCAGGTGCACAGCAAGTGTCATAGCAGCCAAAGCAGCTGCTATTGGGCCCAGGAGTGGGGGAGGAGGGGAGCAGAGATGGTCCTTAATATATTCATTAACCTTTTAATTGTGTGTTTCTTCGTCCTGTGACTACCAGGCACATTTTTAATGAACTTAAGCAGTGAAGCTGAAGGAGGGGGTTGTAGGATGTATATAATATGAGCAATGGTGAATCCATGTGGTACTCACAGAAGAGTAAACTGCAGGGGAGGGCTATACATCTCTGTGCCAATTAGCTATATTCACTAAATGCTGATAACATTACTGTGCATACACAACACACAGCAATTTTACCAGTATTTATGCAAAAGTTGTATCACGCATTGCATTAGCGCAACTTACATAATGGATAAATATAGCAGATGAGTCACTTAGTCCAAATGGTGGTGGAGAAGAGCACACGGGGAGGAGGGCCCTGCCAAATAGGCTTACAATCTAAGGGGTGGGGGAGGGACACATAAGGAGGGGAGGGGTGTATGTCTAAGGGAGAGGGCTGGAGCCTCCTAGGATGGTGGTTAAGCAATGGTGAAGAGATGGGTCTTCAAGGCCTGCTAGATTGAGTTGAAGGTGGTGGTAAGCCTGCTGGGAAGAGGGAGGGAGTTCCCTTAGAGTAGGAGCTGACTAGCAAAGTGCAAGTTACCTACATATCACAAGTTGTACTATGTGTGCTACTTGTGTTCTCTCATTTGGGTAAATACTGTTAAATTTGCAGTGTGCTGTGTGCACAGCCATTTTACTGGTGTTTACTTACTATAACTTAATGTACTCTATGCACTGTACCCTGTTTATTGCTGTACATTGCAACATTATTCCAAATGCATGGAAAAGTCTTTACTAGTGAGCTTAGGTCTAAGGGTCCCATCAAAATTTTGCTATAGGGTCTTATGGATAGTGTAAAGGTTAAGGGCTCTGCCTCTGACATAGGAGACCAGGGTTCTGTGCTGGCTTCTTATTTCAGTAAGCCTGCACCTATTCAGTTAGGAGTTTTTTGGGTAAGACTCCCTAACACTGCTACTGCCTACTGAGTGCACTCTAGTGGCTGCCTCGCAAGTGCTTTGAGACAGACAGGAGAAATGCGCTATACGAATACTGCAATTATTATTATTATCACCACCACACTACTGCCTTACCAGCTCAATAACAAGGTCTATTACTAGGTAGGGTGGATCAGTTCCTTCAAATTAACTTTTATTTTTAGCTTGAAATGGGAACATTTAGTATTAACAACCTGAGTAATTATTGCTTTTTATGGTTTTTCAAATCAACTGACCAGTGCTTGTGAGTTGGCGTGTTGGTAGTTTGTCACTGAATAGCTTCCCCATTGAAGAAAGGGAAAGGGTATACTTGCAGACTCAAAAGATCTGGCAAGTCTCAAAATACGTGGCAAAGATGCCTAGTAGTAACCACTGTTGTACTGATACTGGTACTTTGACCAGCACTGATGGATCCATACTTGTGCAAAACCTTTTTTGCTGAACCACTATATAAGTGTACAATACCTTTTATATTAAGAATCTGAAACCTGTGCTAGTGTTTAACCACACTGTCTAGAAACAACAACATTAATGCAGTGGCCAGATTATAAGGGAAATTGCGGCATGTGCTGTTGTCTCACCCTAGGATGCCGTCTCATGAAGTCCACGGGTCTTTCGGCATTTTAGCATTGTCACTAGTCTCACTATACTGTAAAAGCAACAGAGATGGCCAATGAGAAACTGTCAATTTTAAGTTAAAGCAGATTTCATCTCCCTGCACACTTCATGCGATTCCGATTTTTAATCGTTTTTTACATCCGATTCCGATTTTTAATCGTTACAGCATGCTGCGTTTTTTTCTGCGGTTTTCTGTTGATAGCATTCAGGGAAAATTGAAATTGAAAATCGAAATCGGAAACGGAATCAAAATCGCAAAACGGATTTACAGTGTGCTGGGAGCCTTCATGTTAATTTTATGGAAATGTATGCGGTTTTGAACCTGACCAATCAAATGTTACTACATTTTTGATTAGTCTGATTATAATCTGTGTATATTTGCATAAATGTAATATTGTGAGCCCCTCTGTGGGACAGTTAGCGAGTCGTGACAATATATATATTCTGTAAAGCAATGTGGAAGATGTTGGCACTAAATAAATACTAAATAATAATAGTAATATAAAGATTGCATGATCTTGAAATTTCAAGCATCTTATTGACCATTTAAAAAAAGCACCTTTCAGTATAAAAGACCTAGTAGAATTTTGTACAATTTAAGACCTCTTTTGACTATAAGTGTGTACAGTGGCAACCTTCCAAGCCAGATTAGGCAAATCCGTTCCTCTAATATGTTTGAGATGTCTTTCATCCAAGCTGCTGCATTTATAATTCATTGTATTAATCAACCACAGCGCAACTGCAAAAACATTTTGTTGAAAACTTGTTTTAATTTCCTATGTACACATCAAAATCTTGGAGAGCGTTTGTGTGTTCACAGATGGTAATGCTCTGTCCTGCTTCAATAGATGTCAGCACTGTGCGTGTGGAGTATCTATAATTCCTGAAGACAACCTCAGCCTCCAGCTTAAAGAGTGTGCTATTTCCAGCTCTGTCGCCTGCAAGACAGAGGAAAGTGAGAAAGCAGGTAACTTCAACACCTCCTTCTGCAGCCCCCAGGGAGCGTTCAGCAGCCTCGAGATTGCAGAGTACGGGGGTGGAAGATGGAACCATTTCCACGCAAGTGTCCAGGATGACACTAGTAGTAACCAGGTATCAGTCATTAATGGATCGTTTTACATAAACATCCAAAAGACGTGATATTCAAGCTTATGTTTATACTTTTCACTACAGAAGATATCATAGCAAAGTAGATTTATATTATTATATATTGGGAGGTGCATTTTACTATAAAACAGGCATCATGTAAAATAGAAAAGTATGGAAAGAAGTCGGAGCTTTACAAGTTTACTAATATCCATCCTGCAGGGCTGAATTTCTGGAAAGGCCACAAAGGTACGGGTATTGGGCGACTGCAGCCCAAGGGGGCTCCTGAGCATGGGGTTGCTACATATGAAAGAGGAGGATGAAAATGGGGTGCAACATGTGAAAAAGGTAAACTGATGCTCAAACAAGCTGTTCATGAAAGAAAAGGGATGCTGTACATGGATGTTACACATGGAAGAAGGGGCCCTGGCAAATCCTCAACCTAGGCACACATACATGAGAAGAATAAAAATGCTGATCTACTTACTTGGGGCTTTCTCCAGCCTCTTAAAGTCTCTGGCCCATATGCAATTAACATTTTCTCCTGAGTTTTCTCCTAGGAGATAAAATTTCATCTGCTGTTTAACTGCTCTTCGATCAGAGCAGGCAGGCTGTTAAAAAAGAAAAACAGCTATTTTAATTTGTACAGCGCTGCGCTCTAGTGCAGGGCTGTACAGGGGACAGCTTTGTCACTTAGCTGTCTCCCTGGAGTGGCTCACAATCTAATCCCTCTCATAGGCTGATGCCTATGAGAGGCGATTGTAGTGATTGGATCTCGGGAGAGGGAGGGAAGGGGGGACAGAGGGAGGAAAAAAAAATAACAATAAAATTGATACAAAAAAAAAAATTGACATGTCAGCAGCAATCAGATACTACCATCAGAAAGCTCTGTTGGTGGGAAGAAAAGGATGTGAGATTCATTTGTGTGCTAAATTGTATGGCCATGCTATAAACTGTTAAAGCTGCAGTGCTTAATTGTAAAATATCGCCTGGTCACTAGGGGAGTGTACTGTAAGCCTGTGGTCCTGTAGTAGTTAAAATAACTTTCCAGCCCTTTGCAAGTGAAAAAGCACAAAAAAGCAGGTGAAAAAGTACCATTACATTATTTTGAGTATTTTCTTGCTTGCTGGTGGCTTTATAATAGGTTTTATTGAAAAGTTAAAACATACCACCCAGGAGAAAACGCAGGAAAAAAAAAGTTAATTGCATGTGGGCCTAAGTATCCTTCGTCACAGCTTTGCTTGCAGCCACTCTTCTGCACTACAGTACACTCCGTAGCGGCGGCCGACCATGGCCAGGTTGGCAGCTTCTGCGCATGTGTGAGTGTGCACATGTGCTGCTTGTGGCCACGCTCGCGTGGCCAGGAGTGTTCTGCACTGGTGCACTAGTACCACTATGGAGGGGGCCACAGAAGGGTGGATGCCTGCAGAGCTGCAATGAGGGACACAGAGACTTCAAGGCACTGGAGGAAGCCCCCACATAAGTAGCTCAGTATTTTTTTCCTCTCGTGTATCCTTTAGCAAAAGCACATGCCTCTTCCTTAACCTATAGAATTCAGCGGCCATGAACATACACTTGCATATATTGATGTACATTTAGGCACTAGGAAGTTTGGTGCAGGATATTACAGATAGTTTTCTCATAAGTTTCACTTTGCATGCATAATGATTATGACAGTATGAGTATGGGACGGTTACCAATTCTGAAAAACCAACAAATCACCTTCCATCCCACTCCTGCTTTGGATCTGTGAATGCTAATTTAATTGCCCAAACTCTACATTGCATAAATACACCATCTACTAACAGCCATCTGGGCCCCCTGTGGGCCCCCTTTGATCCAGGGGACATGCAGCAAATACGACATGCAGTGTAACTAGGCAAATGGGTCAAGAAGAAAAAAGGACTAAAAGACGTGAACAGCTTTAGGTGGGTGCAGGGATAACCAAAGCAGCCATAGTGGGACCTGTAGCCAAGGGTGACCCGGTGGTCTCATTGGCTAGCAATTATGTGGTCTGCAGTGGGCCTCATGGAGACCCATGACAGGCCCCTTGAAGTGCGAGTGAAGTACAAGAGAGAAGTGTCATACCCCTCTGGCTACCCATATTGGAGGCTACCTCTAGCTACTGATAATGGAGGGATACCTGGGGTTCTCTAAAACTCAGGAGAGGGACCTCTGTTTAACATATTTTTGGGGAAGGGCGCAACACTTCTGCCCCTGTTCCGGGGTAATTTGGGCCACTGTTAAGTGGCAAATTGCTTTCACTTTTTCAGGTCAAGGATGACTTCTCCTGGCAGCATATTACTGTCCTTCCCATAGATATTCTATGCAGGGGTCCCCAACCTTTTTTAGTGCGGGGACCACTATCCAGACCAAACTTCTCTCTGGGGCCCGGTGGGGGTGGAGGGGGAGGTTGGGGATTTGTTTGGGTGGCGGGGTGGAGTCAGGGTTACCGGGGGGGGTTGGTGTTGGGGTTAGCAGCGCCCCTGGATCCCATTTGGAGTGTATAGATATGTAGGTAGCCACCAGGTATAAGTGCCCCTGTATAGGGTATCTAGGTATAGTTGCCCCAGTATCCCAGTGTCATTACCCCAGTATAGCTAGCATAGTTGCCCCTGTATAACTAATGTAGTTGCTCCTGTATAACTAGTATAGTTGCCCCTGTATAACTAGTATAGTTGCCCCTGTATAACTTATATAGTTGCCCCTGTATAGCTAGTATAGTTGCCCCTGTATAACTAATGTAGTTGCCCCTGTATAGCTAGTATAGTTGCCCCTGTATAGCTAGTATAGTTGCCCCTGTATTGCTAGTATAGTTGCCCCTGTATTGCTAGTATAGTTGCCCCTGTATTGCTAGTATAGTTGCCCCTGTATAGCTAGTATAGTTGCCCCTGTATAGCTAGTATAGTTGCCCCTGTATAGCTAGTATAGTTGCCCCTGTATAGCTAGTATAGTTGCCCCTGTATAACTAATGTAGTTGCCCCTGTATAGCTAGTATAGTTGCCCCTGTATAGCTAGTATAGTTGCCCCTGTATAGCTAGTATAGTTCCCCCGTATAGCCCCTCACCCCCACGGCCGCCGCTCCTGTTACCTCACGAGCTGGCGGCCGCTGCCTCTTTCACAATTTCCCGTAGCCCCTCTGCTCTTTGCAGCATCTCTTATTACAGCAGCGCATCTTGCGGCTGCTGTGAGGAAGGAAGGAAGCAGGACAGCGGCTTCCTGTAGCGGCGATATGCGTCGCCGTTACCATGGGAACCGCTGTCCTGCTTCCTTCCCTCCTTACAGCAGCCGCAGGACGCACTGCTGTAATAGGAGATGCTGCAAAGAGCAGAGGGGCTACGGAAAATTGTGAAAGAGGCCGCGGCATCCAGCTCATAAGGTAACAGGAGCGGCGGCCGCGGGGGGAGAGGGGCGAGAGGCCAGACCCGCCGCGGCCCAGCTGAAAACTGCCCATGGACTGGCAGTGGGCCGCAGCCCGGTGGTTGGGGACCCCTGTTCTATAGGATTCAGATAAAAGCTCATAGACAGCCACTTCAGAATAGTGATGATGTGTATCTCTATCCTCTGGTGTGGCTCTTCCTGTGCCCCATGTCTTTCTCCATTGTCGCTGGTGGGTGCATATATCCTGTGACCCAACCCATGAATGTGACATTAGTACAGGTGTTCTTGGTGACATTGAATAGAAGACACAAGACATAGAAGGAGGTGCGGCAGTGGACATGTGAGCCAAAATTACACTGCAACTCTCACTATGATTCCACTATGATTCCAGGGGGGAACACATGGGGGAGACCAGCCAAAGGTCTGGTCAGTCGTTTGGGAAATCAAACTTGACCTTGAAGAAGCCCTTTCCCCCAAGATCTTTTTAGCATGCCTGATCAAATACTTTGATCAATATTGGCCAGAAATCAATAGAAAAAACTATTGGGCGGCCACATTACAACAACATTGATCTCTGCCAGACTCGATCATTATGATTAAATCTGCCGGAGAGCCATGCCACAAAGAGAGTAATGTGTGCACACCTTTAGAGTCCTTAGGTATACATAAAAACCCTAACACCTCTGTTTTTACTGTTATTAGAGACATTATTTTGAAGGTGGAAATGACCAAGCGTTCCTTTTAGTTCATACTCAGTAATTATTCTTACTTCCCCAGTCTGTGTTTTACTACCATTACCAAGATATAGGCATGTTCAGATGCAGTATTTTCATTTTAATACTGTATTCAAAAGAAGTTGTTATTTTACAAATCACCTGTATTGTCTTGCTTTTATTTGACATTTTTATTTATTTTATTTTTTTTTTAGATAACCAAATAATTGTTTTTGTAGTACATTGTCATACAGACCTTCAAGTAACTTGTTCACTTTGGTGTATCTTAATTTCTGTACATCATAATGTAATTAACGGCGACTCGAGTTCATTAAAAAGCCATAAAAGCATGGGCAGGAGTATATTTCATAATAGGAAAACACAATAAATACTCCTTCATAATTTGTCTCATTAATTACGTACAAATTGTTGAATCAAAGTTAGTTATCTGCACAATAGTGTCTTTTGCAATGAGCTTAAAATTAAGTCATCAATCACATGCAAGCAGCTGGCTCTCCCAAAGAATGCTAGCCAGACGGAAGGAGCTTTCATTAGCTGACATGCCATTAACATGCACTAAGGATTGCTAAACACCACAATCACAGTTTAGCACAGACCAGAGGAAGTTCAGATTTGCACAGACACTTTCACCTCTTGTCCACACCTTTCTCACCATCTGCTTCTCCATCCTCAGTGCTTGCAGCTTGTTAGGGTAATGGTACTGCTGTTATTTTATGCCTATCTGATATAGTACCAAAGGTCTATGCAGTTACTCTGGAACTCAAGAAAAAAAGTCTAAGCAGCAGTATTTCTACACTGTAATCTGTGTGCTTCTTTGTAAAAATTGTAACAATGGAGGTTTCAAAAATATTAAATATGTGCTGTGTGTCTGTCATTCAGTGAAAGAAAGTCAACTAATTATTATTCTACAAAATAGATAGTTACAGTAGGGGTAGAAACAAAAAGAAATAGCAGTGGCGTAGCAATAGGGCGTGCAGAGGTTGCACACAGAAAAAAAGAGGTAACTGGGTCTCAACCTGGATTTTTGCAATTATAGCTTTGGCTTTATTAGCACCATAGTAGCAAACAGCACGACGTTTCGGCCCAACGGCCTTTATCAAGTGTTACCAAACACAGAAATCATTCACCTATATAAACATTAAAACACACCCATCAAGGGCGGGCACACACTTAGTAAGTTCAAAGAGACATGTTAGCAATTAAAGAGACAGTTCACAGAAAGCATCTGAGGCTAAAATCCTCATTAAGTCCATTTGGTGTAAGCGTACTTAACTTATCCATCCACCTGCTTTCTCGTCTGAGTAGCGTAGTCTCACCATTTTCACCTTCTTTCGTGTAGACTTTTTCCAGGACACACCAGCGTAAATCACTGACATTATGTCCACACTCGTAGTAATGTTTCCCTATAGGGGAGTCAATTTTTTTTATCAGGATTATTAACATATTTCTTGTACACTCTAATATTACTACGGTGTTCATTAATTCTTACACGAACCGCTCTGGAAGTCTGTCCTACATACCCAACCCCACAGGGGCATTTCAGGAAGTATATCACATTTTCAGTCACACAAGAAAAATTCCCTTTTATGTCTATCTTGGTACCCCTCATAGGATGTCTAATGTGGTCACCCTTGATGATACTAGAGCAATTTTGACAGTTCATACATGGGAACGTTCCCATTTTTTTAGATAGAAAAGTTCTTTTCTGTATGGTGTTTTTCTTAACATCTGCCCGTACTAACATGTCACGAATGTTTTTTCCTCTCCGATACACAAAAGATGGTGGTGTGGGGAAGATTTTTGATAACACAGGGTCAGCTTTTATCAATGTCCAATTATCCAGGATACTCCTCCTGACTAATTGTGCATGGTTATCGAACGTGGAAATGAATTGAGTATCCCTAGTATGTTGATTTCTCATCACTTTTTTCCTAATCTCTCTCCTATCCAACAAACCAACATCTTGTGCAGTCTTTAACAGGGCCTCCCGCTCATAACCTCTCGCACTATAATTTTCTATCAGCGTATTAGCTTGTATGTAATACGCTGCATCACTTGATGTTATTCTCCTTGCACGTATAAATTGGCTCTTTGGAAGTCCACGTATCATAGATGGAGGATGGCAGCTGGTCGCAAGTAACGCATTATTCCTATCAGTCATCTTCCTATATACATCAGTTGAAAAAACCAGTCCATCAAACCGAATGTTTACATCTAGAAAATGTAGTATTTGTGCATGAAATTCAAGGGAAAATTTAATGCTTGCATGACATTGATTAAGTTCATCAAAAAATTCCTTCAATGTGGTGTCTGATCCTTCCCAGCAAAAAAATAGGTCATCGATAAAACGACAATACCCTGTGCCATAATCTTTAAACTTCGCATTGTCCAAGATGTATTTGGACTCAAACTCCGCCATAAAAATGTTAGCCAGTGTTGGTGCATAAGGGGCCCCCATTGGTACTCCCCTAATCTGTAGGAAAAAATCCTGTTTCACCCGAAAATAATTCGATTTTAAACACAGATTAAGTAATCCCTTCACAAAAGGGACATTCAGGTCAGGCCGAGTATTTAATTCCAGCGCTCTAGTGACTGACTCCAATGCCTCCATGTGTGGTATACTAGTATATAGACTAACCACGTCTAAGCTCACTAGATATTTGATCTTTTCAGTTCTCAAATCGTCCAAGCGATTCAAGAAATGAGTGGTGTCTTTCAAGCATAACGGATTCTCACTGACAATGGGCTGAAGGAGACTGTCTATATAGATCCCCAGTGGTTCTAGCAAAGAGTTCGGTGCCGAGACTATTGGGCGACCCGGTGGGTGGGAAACACTTTTGTGTACTTTTGGTAAAATATACATTACTGGCACTTTAAACTGATCCCTGCACAACACAGATTTGAGCTCATTGGATATGCATCCTTCCTCAAAAGCTTCCATTAAAAAAATGTCAATTTCCCCCTTTACAGTCATAGAGGGATCACCTGGCAGACGTTTGTATGTATTAACATCCTCCAATTGTCTCATCAATTCATCCATATACATATCCGTATTCTGTATAACAAGTGACCCCCCCTTATCCGCTTTTTTGAAAATTATAGAGTCATCTGTCTGTAATCTCTTTAACGCTTCTCTTTCCTTCAGCGATATGTTGTATTTCGACCGATATTTACACCGGTCCCAATTAGTGGTAAGCGTATGCATCACAGTGGTCTCGAATACATCTAAGGTGGCATTTTCAATGGGGGGGTCAGTTTTACACCGTTCCTTTAAACGTGGAGGAATATCAGAGTCTATGTTGGGTGTACATAAATTTAAACTATTGATGGGTTCCTTTAAGTGATGCCACAGCTTCCACTTAAGCTTACGTGTAAATTTGTACATATCAACTTTTAGATCAAAAATATCTTGGTGGAAACAAGGAACAAAACTCAGTCCACGGTTTAGGATAGACAGTTCATCCCTATCAAAGTCTCTATCTGTTATATTAATCACTAAATCTCTTCCCGTTTCCATTTTAATGGACGTGTCAATTTCAAGTGAAGTGGAAGCAGTTGCACCAGTCAAAGTGAGCGGCATAGTTGCAGCTGGAGGGAATATATTTGTGACATCAACCTGATATGGATAAGTAACAACACGCCGGGCCATGCTCTCTCCTGTAATACTCACGACCTCATGTGTTATCTGCGCTGGCTCCGCGTGATCCGTGCTGCAGGTGGCTGTTGTGCTGGGGGACGCTGGCGCGTATCCTTCCTTCTCACGTCTCCCATCCCCGATCTCTGCTGGGGCATTGCTCCACCATGCTGCGCGCGTGCCTGTGGCGTGCGCGCGTCTCCTTGCACGCCTCCTCCTCCTGTGTCTGCAGAGGCGCCTGCCTGGAAAAAACGATTGGCGCCCTCTAGCTGCTCCTGCTCAGAATCAGTGTCAGTGACAGGTCTCCGGGCTCCCAACGCCGGTCTCCTGAAACCTCTGTTCACTTGGCGTTGCGCTCTCCTGATGAGGCTCCAGGTATACACTTGGTTAGCTGCATAATCCTGCGCATCACGCTGGAACTTCTGGACCTTGGTTTTAAGTGTAAGTTCCTTAGATTCTTTAATCAATTCATCTAAATTCACTTTAAACTGCGCAAATTCAGCAATATCCTTAGCCACCAGCTCCTCCTTTAATTTATCGATTTCCAATTTGATTTCATTAATCTTAGGATGTAAATGCTGTATGGTAAGATACAGCAGAGGTTGCAACCATATCAGGGCCCTTGGGCCAGAGGGGCCCTTAGGAGCCCACCCTCAACCACAATTTTAGCTCTTTATTGGTCCTGTGCTGGTAATAATCACTTCTATAGATGCTTTACATAATAGTAATCATTAACAAACTGTTCCCCATCCGCTTCTTGCACCATTGACACTGTGGAAATCCTTGGCAGGTCTTGGTATGCCGTATTAATTGCTATGTATCTAGTGCTTGGGAGGCCCCATGTAAAACTTGCACCAGGGCCCATAGCTCTTTAGCTATGCCACTGCATTCAAGTATGCCCTAGCACCTAGGTTCTTAATGTGCGGTACGCGTACCCCACAAGGTACTTCTGATGGTTCCAGGAGGTACTCAGGCTTGATATACTTAAAGCGGACCCAAACCAAACATTTTTTTAATTAAAAATATTAAGGTTGCACTACTCTGACACATACAAAGATAAATAAACACTCCTTCAAACCTATGATCATTTCAGTGCATGCTTTTCCCCCTTCTCTTTTCATAGCTAGGGTTATACTGGGGGCAGCCATTAGCAATTCCTCCATTGCCGGACACCATCTACTCCTCCAGTTTGCCGGAAAAATACCGGCAATTTGAAAGGAAGGGACGGGTTCCTCCAATAAATGTAAAATATTTTATATTTGTGATCATGCAGCTGAAAAAAGGCTGCTATTTATTATTATAATTTAGAAAATAGATTTTATTTCTGAAATCTTGTATTTTTAATTTGGGTCCACTTTAACCAACAATAACAAATGTAGAGTTTTAGAAAATGATAAATCTTATTTAAACAACACCAAATTAGTAAAGCAATAGTACATGCTTGGAAATAGTTTAGAACCAATTATCATGTACTATGATGATTAAATATATATTTGTCAAGGGGTACTTGTGATAATGTTTACTATGGTAGGGGGTACTTGGTGAGTACAGGGTTTTAAAAGGGGTACATACCAATAAAATGTTGAGAAACACGGCCCTAGCACATTTTTTTTTTTTTTTTTTATATATTCTTTATTTATCAAAATTATTCACCAATAAAATATCCGACACATATAGATACATAAATAACAGAAACCCACCCCAAAAAGTCCTAGTCCAATGTTGCTATATCCCCCCAACAATCCCCCTACATAAACCTCTGTCCCTCCCTCCCTCCTCCCCCTCCAGTCCCCCCTCTCGGATCTCCTCCGAGCCTGACCCTCCTCCACTGTCCCCCTTTTTGTCTCGCTAGGAGGGGGACTAAAGTCCCACTCTCCTATCCTACCATTCTCCTTCCTTACCTCCCACTACCAGGAGGGGGGGGGGGGGGGGGGGGGGAGGCACCGCTCACAAAGGGAGAGAAGAGGATAGACACAAAGGAAGATATAAAAGAGACGTACCCGATGCCAAAGAGCATCCACCCTGTGACAATATGTTGTCCATCCATCCCTGTTCCCCATGACCACCTCCTATGGCTCTCTCTATGTCTTTTCTATTCAATACTCCTCCCTTTCTACTCTTCCCCGTCCATATGCCCTTCATCCAGTTGCCCCTCCTCCAAACCTCTCTCTTACTTCACCATATTCCTCTGAGTTTTTGAAAACCTCCCATCTATCCCAATTTCCCTCCTCTCTTCCATATATTATGCTAGTTAATTCTTCCATTTTTTGAGTGTAATTTATTTCTTCTATCAATTCTTCTAGTGAGGGGGCCACCTGCGTTTTCCATTTCCTGCAGATCACCATCCTAGCTGCATTTATTACATGCATTCCCACGGAACCTCTATAGTTTTTCAGCCTTTTTGTATTAAGATGTAATAAGTAAATTCCAGGGTCCTCAGAAATAGGTATATCTGCCACTTTCAACAATATCTGTTTTATTGCGTCCCAGAAAAGAGTCAAGCCTCCACAACTTCACATGATGTGTAACAAATCTCCCCTTTCCTGTCCACATCTCCAACAGGTTGGGTCTGTTCCCCAGATCTTATTTAGCTTATCCGGTGTTTGGTACCACCTTATAGCTATTTTATATCCGGATTCTTGGATCCTGGTGGATATTGATGCCGTATGACACATTTTAATAATCCTACTCCATTGGGGTTGAGTCAGCTCTCTGCCCATGTCCCTCTCCCATATTTTCCTATATCTCTGAGAGTGGTCCAAATCTTCCCCTAAACATTTGTAAACTCCTGCCAACGTCCCCTTTGTTTGCCCCTTTCCCACACACATTCTTTCGAATTGTGTTAAATCTCTAGAGAGCTCTCCTTTATTCCCCAGAGTCCGTACGAAGTGTCTAAATTGATTCAGACTCCAAGCATCTACCCTCTCAATGCCCAGGTGTGAAGCTACCTCCCCTTCGTTCCTCCATATTTGTTGTGTTATTAACGTTTGAATCCTCAATTCCCCACCCTTCCTCCACTGGCTGTAATTTTCCTCTACGCATGCCCACTGAAATTTTTGGTTTCCCAATATAGGCATCAGTGGAGTGGGTCTGGGTGAGATATCCCTTAATTTGCGGGTTCTATCTAATATTTTTAATGTATGTTCAATTAAGGTTCCCGCCGCAGAACGACACTTTGGGATGTACGGCAACCATGGCGCAGCTTCCAAAACCCCCCCAAATAACTCTCTCTCAAGTAAAACCCATTGTTTTTGTTCTCCGTTTCTACACCAATCCACTATTCTCGTGAGAACAGCTGCTTTATAATACCTGTGCGTGTCCGGCACTGCTAGGCCCCCCCTGTCCTTTGTTTGGGTCAGCAGCGCAAATTTTATCCTTGCCTTCCTTGATTGCCAAATAAAGCCCAGGAAAGCTCTACGGACCCCATTCAAAAATCCCTTTGGGAGAGGGAGAGGGAGAGCCTGGAAGACATATAGCAGCCTCGGCATGATATTCATCTTTAATACATTGATCCGACCAAACCAAGAAAGTTTCAATTTACCCCATTTTTCCAAATCCCTCTTAAAAGCACTCAGGAGTGGCATATAATTTAACTTTACCATTTCTGATATATTTGTTGCCAACTTAATACCCAAATATTTTAATGATTCCTGTTGCCACTTAAAGGGGAAATTTTTTCCCAGACTCCACATTTCCTCTTTTTCTATTCCTATCGCCAGTGCTTCACATTTCTCCCAGTTTATTTTTAGATTTGATAGTCTCCCATATTCCTCAAAGGCCTTAAAGAGGTTGGGTAATGCTAATCTTGGTTTTGAAAGATAGAACAAAAGGTCATCCGCATATGCGGCCACCTTCTGCTCTGTTGATCCTATTTTGATACCCGAAATATCTATGTTTTCTCGTATCGTTCTCAGGAAGGGTTCCAGCGTAAGGGCAAATATCAGGGGGGATAACGGGCATCCCTGGCGGGTCCCGTTTGCGATCTCAACCGGCTGGGATAACATCCCGTTGACCTTAATCCTCGCCACGGGGCTCTTATACATTGCCAATATCCATGACCGCATATTCTCCCCTAACCCGATCTGTCTCAGTACCACTTCAATGAATCCCCATCTGACCCTGTCGAACGCTTTCTCAGCATCTGTAGATAGTAATAAAGCAGGGCCAGATGAGGATTCCATCCACTGAATTATATTTATGGATCTCAGCACATTATCTCTTGCTTCCCTCCCCTGTACAAACCCCACCTGATCATAATGGATCAAATCTCTCATACTAGGTGACAATCTATTTGCCATAATTTTTGCGAACACTTTTAAATCTATGTTCAATAATGATATGGGTCTATATCCTGAACATGATGTAGGGTCTTTCCCCTCTTTCAGGAGGACTGTTATGTGCGACATTAGGGATTCCTGTCCAAATTGTCCTTTCTTGCTATCTTTTACACTTATTGAATTCAGTGCTCGCAACCAGAAGGGTTCTAGTATATCCTTAAATGTTTTGAAATATTCTAGTGAGAATCCATCAGGTCCTGGCGCCTTTCCCCCTGACATTTGCCCCAACGCCCCTATTAACTCCTCTCCTGTGATCATTTCCTCTAATTTATTGCTCACACTTGGGTCCAATCTTCCCATGCCCGAGGCTGCCACATAGTCCTCCATTCTCCCCCTACTCCCCCCGGGGTCTTCTTCTATTTTATATAGCCTCCTGTAATATGCCCCAAACATCCTAGTTAAGGACTCATTCCTGTAATGCTTAAAATGTTGAGAAACACGGCCCTAGCACATTTATTAACATTGGTTCTCAGTTTTCCTGTACGGAAAATGCACACAAAAACACTCGCTCGTTGCCGCCACTCCCGCTGCTGATCATTAGATTAATGATTGTTCCCATTCATTCATCCCCCCTCAGATCCCCGTGATCGCCGGCATCAATGAGATGCCTGCGTCACTTCCGAAGTAACGCATTTCTTCCTATTTGCGTACTCATAGTACAATAATAGAAAATAATGCGCAAGGACATCTTATTGTCAAATAGTAAAATTATACCTACATACATTAGAGACTGAAATTTTTTTAAATATGTATGTCACAAAATATGTCGTAAAGTACTTTTAAATCATGGGATTGTAAATAGTGATGGATTTAAAACTGAAAAAATGCACCTTTATTTCCAAATAAAATATTGTCACCATACATTGTACTAGGGATATAATTTAAAAGTTGCAATAACCGGGACAAATGGGCAAATAAAACATGTGTCTTTTATCCTCAGTAGAACGTTTTATTAAAACTACAGTATATTCTGGCGCATAAGACAGCTGGGCGTATAAGATGACCCCCAACTTTCCCAGTTAAAATATAGAGTTTGGGATATACTCGCCATATAACACTACCCCTCTTCCAATGCACACCAAATAAAAATTTAAAAACCATCATCAAAACGCTATCTATACACCCTTCACATGGTCCGCTATATCACTATCCTGTGACGCTATCTATACACCCTTCACATGGGCCACTATATCATTATCCTGTGACACTATACACCCTTCACATGGGCCGCTATATCACTATCCTGTGACACTATCTATACACCCTTCACATGGGCTGCTATATCACTATCCTGTGACGCTATCTATACACCCTTCACATGGGCCGCTTTATCACTATCCTATGACGCTATCATACACCCTTCACATGGGCCGCTATATCACTATCCTGTGACACTATCCATACACCCTTCACATGGGCTGCTATATCACTATCCTGTGACGCTATCTATACACCCTTCACATGGGCCACTATACCCATCCGGTGACGCTATCATACACCCTTCACATGGGCCGCTATATCCATATCCTGTGACACTATCTATACACCCTTCACATGGGCCGCTATATCACTATCCTGTGACGCTATCTATACACCCTTCACATGGGCCGCTTTATCACTATCCTGTGACGCTATCTATACACCCTACACATGGGCCCCTATATCACTATCCTGTGACGCTATCTATACACCCTTCACATGGGCCGCTTTATCACTATCCTGTGACGCTATCTATACACCCTTCACATGGGCCACTTTATCACTATCCTGTGACGCTATCTATACACCCTTCACATGGGCCCCTATATCACTATCCTGTGACGCTATCTATACACCCTTCACATGGGCCACTTTATCACTATCCTGTGACGCTATCTATACACCCTTCACATGGGCCCCTATATCACTATCCTGTGACGCTATCTATACACCCTTCACATAGGCCACTATATCACTATCCTGTGACGCTATCATATACCCTTCACATGGGCCCCTATTTCACTATCCTGTGACGCTATTTATACACCCTTCACATGGGCCGCTTTATCACTATCCTGTGACGCTATCTATACACCCTTCACATGGGCCCCTATATCACTATCCTGTGACGCTATCATACACCCTTCACATGGGCCACTATATCACTATCCTGTGATGCTATCTATACACCCTTCACATGGGCCACTATATCACTATCCTGTGATGTTATCATACAACCTTCACATGGGCCCCTATATCACTATCCTGTGACACTATCTATACACCCTTCACATGGGCCGCTTTATCACTATCCTGTGACGCTATCTATACACCCTTCACATGGGCCCCTATATCACTATCCTGTGACACTATCTATACACCCTTCACATGGGCCATTATATCCCTATCCTGTGACGCTATCTATACACCCTTCACATGGGCCGCTTTATCACTATCCTGTGACGCTATCTATACACCCTTCACATGGGCCGCTATATCACTATCCTGTGACACTATCTATATACCCTTCACATGGGCCGCTATATCACTATCCTGTGTCGCGATCTATACACCCTTCACATAGGCCGCTATATCCCTATCATGTGACTCTATCTATACACCCTTCACATGGGCCCCTGTATCACTATCCTGTGACGCTATCTATACACCCTTCACATAGGCCACTATATCACTATCCTGTGACGCTATCATATACCCTTCACATGGGCCCCTATTTCACTATCCTGTGACGCTATTTATACACCCTTCACATGGGCCGCTTTATCACTATCCTGTGACGCTATCTATACACCCTTCACATGGGCCCCTATATCACTATCCTGTGACGCTATCATACACCCTTCACATGGGCCACTATATCACTATCCTGTGATGCTATCTATACACCCTTCACATGGGCCACTATATCACTATCCTGTGATGTTATCATACAACCTTCACATGGGCCCCTATATCACTATCCTGTGACACTATCTATACACCCTTCACATGGGCCGCTTTATCACTATCCTGTGACGCTATCTATACACCCTTCACATGGGCCCCTATATCACTATCCTGTGACACTATCTATACACCCTTCACATGGGCCATTATATCCCTATCCTGTGACGCTATCTATACACCCTTCACATGGGCCGCTTTATCACTATCCTGTGACGCTATCTATACACCCTTCACATGGGCCGCTATATCACTATCCTGTGACACTATCTATATACCCTTCACATGGGCCGCTATATCACTATCCTGTGTCGCGATCTATACACCCTTCACATAGGCCGCTATATCCCTATCATGTGACTCTATCTATACACCCTTCACATGGGCCCCTGTATCACTATCCTGTGACGCTATTTATACACCCTTCACATGGGCCGCTATATCACTATCCTGTGACGCTATCTATACACCCTTCACATGGGCCCCTATATCACTATCCTGTGACACTATCTATATACCCTTCACATGGGCCGCTAAATCACTATCCTGTGACGCTATCTATACACCCTTCACATGGGCCGCTATACCCGTCCTGTGACGCTATCATACACCCTTCACATGGGCCGCTATATCACTATCCTGTGACGCTATCTATACACCCTTCACATGGGCCGCTATACCCGTCCTGTGACGCTATCATACACCCTTCACATGGGCCGCTATATTACTATCCTGTGATGTTATCATACACCCTTCATATGGGCCGCTATATCACTATCCTGTGACGCTATCTATACACCCGTCACATGGGCCGCTTTATCACTATCCTGTGACACTATCTATACACCCTTCACATGGGCCGCTATATCACTATCCTGTGACGCTATCTATACAACCTTAACATGGGCCGCTATATCACTATCCTGTGATGCTATCATACACCCTTCACATGGGCCGCTATATCATTATCCTGTGACGCTATCATACACCCTTCACATGGGCCGCTATATCACTATCCTGTGATGTTATCATACACCCTTCACATGGGCCGCTATATCACTATCCTGTGATGCTATCATACACCCTTCACATGGGCCGCTATATCACTATCCTGTGACGCTATCTATACACCCTTCACATGGGCCGCTATATCACTATCCTGTGATGCTATCATACACCCTTCACATGGGCCGCTATATCACTATCCTGTGACGCTATCTATACACCCTTCACATGGGCCGCTATATCACTATCCTGTGATGCTATCGTACACCCTTCACATGGGCCCCTATATCACTATCCTGTGATGCTATCTATACACCCTTCACACGGGCCGCTATACCACTATCCTGTGACGCTATCTATACACCCTTCACATGGGCCGCTATATCACTATCCTGTGACACTATCTATACACCCTTCACATGGGCCGCTATATCACTATCCTGTGACGCGATCTATACACCCTTTACAAGGACCAGGAAGAGGAGGTGGGGCCAAGGAGGTGAGCAGGCTAGCTATTACGAAAGCTATGCACAGTACTACAATGTTTCTACAGGGTAACAAGTTATATAATAGAGACCCAGACCTGCCAGGAATTTACGTAGTGGGCCTGAAGGACCCCAAACTAGTGCAGAAAGCACTACAAGGTACTATTTTACCTAAAAACAAAATCAGAACTTACCTGGTGCTTTCTCCAGCCCACCGTAGGTCAGAAGGTCCCCCGGCATCATCTTGGCTCCTCTCCTGGTCCCTCCGCAGAGATCACCACCGGCGACACCGGGGCCGAGTGTCGGGCTGACACTTCCTGAACGATGACGCTAGTTGTCATCACCGTGGCCGGCGTGACAGTACTGTGCATGTGCGGTAAAACCTGTGCAGCTGTCTGTAGTGCTACACTTACTATTGAGTTTCTATTGAAAATGTATTCAGGATCTTAAGTCCTGCAAGTGATTTTTTTTATTTGCACTAACAGTATTTTTCTTTTAACCCTCCTGGCGGTTTGCTAAAAATCCACCAGGGGGCAGCAAATGCGGTTTTTAAAAAAAAAATAAATTTCTTTTTCATGTAGCGAGACAAAGTCGGAGATCAGGAGATCAGGAGATCCCGTTCAAAGAACGGGATCTCCTGGGGGGCTTCCCCCGTCGCCATGGCGACAGGGCGGGATGACGTCACCGACGTCATGACGTCAAGGGGGACTCCGATCCACCCCACAGCACTGCCTGGCACTGATTGGCCAGGCAGCACACGGGGTCTGGGGGGGAGGGCGGCTGCGGCGCGACGGATAGCGGCGGATCGGCGGGTAGCGGTGGCGATCGGACACTGCACGCAGCTAGCAAAGTGCTAGCTGCGTGCAGCAAAAAAAAAATTATGCAAATCGGCCCAGCGGGGCCTGAGCGGTGCCTCCCGGCGGCATAGCCCGTGCTCAGCACGGGCTTACCGCCAGGGAGGTTAATAGGCCCATCTGGAGAGTGGGGCAGGACCACCAAGAGCTCCTGGACATGCGGAGAGCACCCATCTATGTGCAAGTAAAATATTTGGAATATAATCAAAAAAACAATATCAGCGCAGCCAAGCAAATCTTAACATGTGGAACACTACATATATCGCAGCCAAAGTCCAACGTCTCAGCAAAACGTCTTCAATTAACATAAATAGTACACTTCAGCGCGAATTCACTTGTGTCCACCACCGAAAACACCATAAAAATAATACGCTTACCAGATTATCACAGACCTTAACTACAGGGTCTGCAATATGGCTTAATGAGGTCAGCAGCAGGTATCTTTGCAGCCGGCCTCCTCTCCAGACAAGCCGAGCAATCTAATCCTCAATTGCAGTATTTCACCAAAAATGAGGCATGCAAAGAGACAAACGCACAGGCGGACGTGTGGCTGGACGGCGTCCTATGTTTTAACCACTTCCCGACCGCCGTATGTACAATTGGCGGCCGGGAAGTGCACCCCGCAAGGACCGCCGTATTGACAATTGGCGGCGGTCCTTGTAGGGGCATGGGCGGAGCGATCGCGTCATCAGTGACGCGATCCTCCGCCTCCGCCTGGCGCCGCTCACCCGCCGCAACATCCCGCCGGCCATACGGAAGCGCCGGCGGGATGTTAACCCCGCGATCGCCGCATACAAAGTGTATAATACACTTTGTAATGTTTACAAAGTGTATTATACAGGCTGCCTCCTGCCCTGGTGGTCCCAGTGTCCGAGGGACCACCAGGGCAGGCTGCAGCCACCCTAGTCTGCACCAAGCACACTGATTTTCCCCCCCCCCCTGCCCCAGATCGCCCACAGCACCCATCAGACCCCCCCCCTGCCCACCCCTAAGACCCCTGTTTGCACCCAATCACCCCCCTAATCACCCATCAATCACTCCCTGTCACTATCTGTCAACGCTATTTTTTTTTTATCCCCCACCCTGCTCCCTGCCCCCTCCTGATCACCCCCCACCCCTCAGATTCTCCCCAGACCCCCCCCCCCCAGACCACCCCCCCTGTTTACTGTATGCATCTATCCCCCTGATCACCTGTCAATCACCTGTCAATCACCTGTCAATCACCTGTCAATCACCCATCAATCACCCGTCAATCACCCCCTGTCACTGCCACCCATCAGCCAGCCCCTAACCTGCCCCTTGCGGGCAATCTGATCACCCCCCCACACCAATAGATCGCCCGCAGATCCGACATCAGATCACCTCCCAAATCCATTGTTTACATCTATTCTCTCCTCTAAACACACACTAATTACCCATCAATCACCCATCAATCACCCCCTATCACCACCTGTCACTTTTACCTATCAGATCAGACCCTAATCTGCCCCTTGCGGGCACCCAATCACCCGCCCACACGCTCAGATTGCCCTCTGACCCCCCCTTATCAATTCACCAGTGCATTAATTACATCTGTTCTTCCCTGTAATAACCCACTGATCACCTGTCAATCACCTGCCAATCACCTATCACCCATCAATCACCCCCTGTCACCCCCTGTCACTGCCACCCATCAATCAGCCCCTAACCTGCCCCTTGCGGGCAATCTGATCACCCACCCACACCATTAGATCGCCCGCAAACCCGCCGTCAGATTACCTCCCAAATGTATTGTTTACATCTGTTATCTTCTCTAAACACCCACTAATTACCCATCAATCACCCATCAATCACCCCCTATCACCACCTGTCACTGTTACCTATCAGATCAGACCCTAATCTGCCCCTTGCGGGCACCCAATCACCCGCCCACACGCTCAGATTGCCCTCAGACCCCCCCCCCTTATCAATTCGCCAGTGCATTAATTACATCTGTCCTTCCCTGTAATAACCCACTGATCACCTGTCAATCACCTGCCAATCACCTATCACCCATCAATCACCCCGTCACTGCCACCCAACAATCAGCCCCTAACCTGCCCCTTGCGGGCAATCTGATCACCCACCCACACCAATAGATCGCCCGCAGATCCGACATCAGATCACCACCCAAGCGCAGCGTTTACATCTATTCTCTCCTCTAAACACCCACTAATTACCCATCAATCACCCCCTATCACCACCTGTCACTGTTACCCATCAGATCAGACCCTAATCTGCCCCTTGCGGGCACCCAATCGCCCGCCTACACGCTCAGATTGCCCTCAGACCCCCCCTTATCAATTCGCCAGTGCAATATTTACATCTGTTCTCCCCTGTAATAACCCACTGATTACCTGTCAATCACCTATCAATCACCCATCAATCACCCCCTGTCACTGCCACCCATCAATCACCCCCTGTCACTTCCACCCATCAATCACCCGCTGTCACTGCCACCCATCAATCAGCCCCTAACCTGCCCCTTGCGGGCAAACTGATCACCCACCCACACCAATAGATCGCCCGCAGATCCGACATCAGATCACCACCCAAGCGCAGTGTTTCCATCTATTCTCTACCCTAAACACCCACTAATTACCCATCAATCACCCCCTGTCACTGCTACCTATCAGATTAGACCCCTATCTGCCCCTAGGGCACTCAATCACCCGCCCACACCCTCAGAATGCCCTCAGACCCCAGCCCTGATCACCTCGCCAGTGCATTGCTTGCATCTATTCCCCCCTCTAATCACACCTTGAGACACCCATCAATCACCTCCTGTCACCCCCTAGCACACCTACCCATCAGATCAGGCCCCAATTTGCCCCGTGTGGGCTCCTGATCACTCGGCCAATCCCTCAGATCCCCCTTAGACCCCCTTCCGATCACCTCCCCAGTGCATTGATTGCATCTATTTTCCCCTCTAACCACCCCCTGAGACACCCATCAATCACCTCCTGTCACCCCCTAGCACTCCTATCCATCAGATCAGGCCCAAAACATCCTGTCATCTAAGAGGCCACCCTGCTTATGACCGGTTCCACAAAATTTGCCCCCTCATAGACCACCTGTCATCAAAATTTGCAGATGCTTATACCCCTGAACAGTCATTTTGAGACATTTGGTTTCCAGACTACTCACGGTTTTGGGCCTGTAAAATGCCAGGGCGGTATAGGAACCCCACAAGTGACCCCATTTTAGAAAAAAAGACACCCCAAGGTATTCTGTTAGGTGTATGACGAGTTCATAGAAGATTTTATTTTTTGTCAAAAGTTAGCGGAAATTAATTTTTATTGGTTTTTTTTCACAAAGTGTCATTTTTCACTAACTTGTGACAAAAAATAAAATCTTCTATGAACTCGCCATACACCTAACGGAATACCTTGGGGTGTCTTCTTTCTAAAATGGGGTCACTTGTGGGGTTCCTATACTGCCCTGGCATTTTAGAGGCCCTAAACCGCGAGGAGTAGTCTAGAAAACAAATGCTTCAAAATGACCTGTGAATAGGACGTTGGGCCCCTTAGCGCACCTAGGCTGCAAAAAATTGTCACACATGTGGTACCGCTGTACTCAGGAAAAGTAGTATAATGTGTTTTGGGGTGTATTTTTACACATACCCATGCTGGATGGGAGAAATTTCTATGTAAATGGACAATTGTGTGTAAAAAAATCAAACAATTGTCATTTACAGAGATATTTCTCCCACTTAGCATGGGTATGTGTAAAAATACACCCCAAAACGCATTATACTACTTCTCCTGAGTACGGCGGTACCACATGTGTGACACTTTTTTACACCCTAAGTACGCTAAGGGGCCCAAAGTCCAATGAGTACCTTTAGGATTTCACAGGTCATTTTGCGACATTTGGTTTCAAGACTACTCCTCACGGTTTAGGGCCCCTAAAATGCCAGGGCAGTATAGGAACCCCACAAATGACCCCATTCTAGAAAGAAGACACCCAAAGGTATTCCGTACGGAGTATGGTGAGTTCATAGAAGATTTTATTTTTTGTCACAAGTTAGCGGAAAATGACACTTTGTGAAAAAAAACTATTAAAATCAATTTCCGCTAACTTGTGACAAAAAAATAAAAACTTCTATGAACTCACCATACTCCTAACGGAATACCTTGGGGTGTCTTGTTTCTAAAATGGGGTCATTAGTGGGGTTCCTATACTGCCCTGGCATTTTAGGGGCCCTAAACCGTGAGGAGTAGTCTTGAAACAAAAATGACCTGTGAAATCCTAAAGGTACTCATTGGACTTTGGGCCCCTTAGTGCAGTTAGGGTGCAAAAAAGTGCCACACATGTGGTATCGCCGTACTCGGGAGAAGTAGTATAATGTGTTTTGGGGTGTATTTTTACACATACCCATGCTAGGTGGGAGAAATACCTCTGTAAATGACAATCTTTTGATTTTTTTACACACAATTGTCCATTTACAGAGGTATTTCTCCCACCCAGCATGGGTATGTGTAAAAATACACCCCAAAACACATTGTACTACTTCTCCCGAGTACGGCGATACCACATGTGTGGCACTTTTTTGCACCCTAACTGCGCTAAAGGGCCCAAAGTCCAATGAGTACCTTTAGAATTTCACAGGTCATTTTGAGAAATTTCGTTTCAAGACTACTCCTCACGGTTTAGGGCCCCTAAAATGCCAGGGCAGTATAGGAACCCGACAAATGACCCCATTTTAGAAAGAAGACACCCCAAGGTATTCCGTTAGGAGTATGGTGAGTTCATAGAAGATTTTATTTTTTGTCAAAAGTTAGCGGAAAATGACACTTTGTGAAAAAACACAATTAAAATCAATTTCCGCTAACTTTTGACAAAAAAATAAAATCTTCTATGAACTCACTATACTCCTAACGGAATACCTTGGGGTGTCTTCTTTCTAAAATGGGGTCATTTGTGGGGTTCCTATACTGCCCTGGCATTTTAGGGGCCCTAAACCGTGAGGAGTAGTCTTGAAACGAAATTTCTCAAAATGACCTGTGAAATTCTAAAGGTACTCATTGGACTTTGGGCCCTTTAGCGCAGTTAGGGTGCAAAAAAGTGCCACACATGTGGTATCGCCGTACTCAGGAGAAGTAGTATAATGTGTTTTGTGGTGTATTTTTACACATACCCATGCTGAGTGGGAGAAAGATCTCTGTAAATGGACAATTGTGTGTAAAAAAAATTAACAAATTGTCATTTACAGAGATATTTCTCCCACCCAGCATGGGTATGTGTAAAAATACACCCCAAAACACATTATACTACTTCTCCTGAGTACGGCAATACCACATGTGTGGCACTTTTTTGCACCCTAACTGCGCTAAGGGGTCCAAAGTCCAATGAGCACCTTCAGGCTTTACAGGGGTGCTTACAATTTAGCACCCCCCAAAATGTCAGGACAGTAAACACACCCCACAAATGACCCCATTTTGGAAAGTAGACACTTCAAGGTATTCAGAGAGGAGCATGGTGAGTCCGTGGCAGATTTCATTTTTTTTTGTCGCAAGTTAGAAGAAATGGAAACTTTTTTTTTTTTTTTTTTTTTCACAAAGTGTCATTTTCCGCTTACTTGTGACAAAAAATAATATCTTCTATGAACTCACTATGCCTCTCAGTGAATACTTTGGGATGTCTTCTTTCCAAAATGGGGTCATTTGGGGGGTATTTATACTATCCTGGAATTCTAGCCCCTCATGAAACATGACAGAGGGTCAGAAAAGTCAGAGATGCTTGAAAATGGGAAAATTCACTTTTTGCACCATAGTTTGTAAACGCTATAACTTTTACCCAAACCAATAAATATACACTGAATGGGTTTTTTTTATCAAAAACATGTTTGTCCACATTTTTCGCGCTGCATGTATACAGAAATTTTACTTTATTTGAAAACTGTCAGCACAGAAAGTTAAAAAAATCATTTTTTTGCCAAAATTCATGTCTTTTTTGCTGAATATAATAAAAAGTAAAAATCGCAGGAGCAATCAAATAGCACTAAAAGAAAGCTTTATTAGTGACAAGAAAAGGAGCCAAAATTCATTTAGGTGGTAGGTTGTATGAGCGAGCAATAAACCGTGAAAGCTGCAGTGGTCTGAATGGAAAAAAAGTGGCCGGTCCTTAAGGGGTAGAAAGCCCTAGGTCCTCAAGTGGTTAAGTGCTGTTTTTCCTTGTGGGTCCCTGTCATAAGGGCCCAGATGTGAGTGACTTTTAAAAAACTTTTATGTTTTTTTAAATGAGATATTAAAATCGCTGTAGATACGCTTAGATGTGCGTTTGTCTCTTTGCATGCCTCATTTTTGGTGAAATACTGCAATTGAGGATTAGATTGCTCGGCTTGTCTGGAGAGGAGGCCGGCTGCAAAGATACCTGCTGCTGACCTCATTAAGCCATATTGCAGACCCTGTAGTTAAGGTCTGTGATAATCTGGTAAGCGTATTATTTTTATGGTGTTTTCGGTGGTGGACACAAGTGAATTCGCGCTGAAGTGTACTATTTATGTTAAAATATTTGGAATGCATAAGAACATGATGTGTCTTTTGTTTATAGAAGCCGCGGACAGGTCATGTATAGAGTACATTGGGCACCGGGGGCACATTAAGGGGGACAGCGTCGGGGCTTTCATTGCGTTCGCCGCTCATCCAGATATCGATCGCTGTTACCGTCACGCACCCGAGCAAGTCGGTCCTACATCCAACCCATGAATGCGACCAATGTCGGCCAGAGATTGGTCACATTGTCGGTCAGGCATGCACTTGGCAGCACTGATTTTCATCCAATTCAGATTATAAAAATTTAATTGGATGGTCGATCGGCCACCAAGTCGTCTGATGTATGGCCACCTTAAGAGTCACTGCCCCAACAAAGCTGGAGAGATATGTAGTCATTAAGGGAAAATACATCACAGAACCCCTTCTATCCTCAAGGGCTTCATGTGATCTCAGTACCTGAGCATGTAATCTGCACATTTGTAATGCAAATTTAAGCATGTTAAAAAAAGACCTGTTTGTGTTATTTTCTGTTTTAGGATGCGTGAGACGTGCATCCAGGACCTTCTGGATGAGTGGGGATTCCGCCGGACATTTCCCTCCAGGACTTTCTGGACCTGCAGAGTGCGTGGCTTCCATCCCACCCAACGGAGCAGCAGTGCCAAGGTAAGAGTCCCGCTCACAGAAATCTTCCCTGTTGGGTGCACAGACAACAATTAGAACCTGACATATGTTTTAACCCTTCCCTGTTACTTTTTATATACAAATAAATATTTTGCTGGACTTACTTTAACAGCTGATGTGTTCTCAGCAATATAGGCCTTTGTCTAACGGAGTGTTTCTTGTCTGTTGTTCTGTTAACAGACTCTGATGACAGCAACCGCCGCCGCCGATCTTGGGCCTCCCGCATCTGGAGCCTCTTCAGCCGCTACGGCTGCAGCAGGGTGAGTATGGAATAAACGGAGAGCTGTGTGGCCACTGCGAGGGCCAAAGACATCCTTGGAGTGAAGCAGGCATTTTGCTGCATAGGCTTCATTGTCAATTGCAGGTACAGCAACTTTCCAGCAATTTGGGCTCTAAAGGCACTTGGTAGGGTGGGGCAGTTAGTGCTAGGCCCAGGTAGGTGGCATGATGGAATTAGTGTAGGTAGAGGGTGGGGGGTTAGTGTTAGGTGTAGGTAGGAGGTGGAGGGTTAATGTTAGGTGTAGGTAGGGTGGGGGGTTAGTGTTAAGCGTAGGCAGAGGGTGGGGGGCTAGTGTTAGGTGTAGGTAGGGTGGGGGGTTAGTGTTAGGCGTAGGCAGAGGATAGGGGGCTAGTGTTAGGTGTAGGTATGGTGGTAGGGTTAGTGTTAGGTATAGGTACGGGGTGGGGGGTTAGTGTTGGGTGTAGGTGGGGGGTTAGTGTTAGGCCTAGGTAGGTGGAGGGTTAGTATTAGGGGTAGGTAGGGGGGAGGATTTGCGGGAGAGTTAGGTTAGGTAAAGCGATAGTAGAATATCAGTAACATTACTGATATTCTTCTATCTGCATTATCCAGTGCCACAATAGTAGAATTAAAGTAACAGTACCAATATTCTACTAGAGGCTTCATCCCAAATTGCCAGGCACCTTTTTGCATGTATGCTCCGGTTAGTGCTCTCGCAGCTTTAATTCCAACAGGTCCACAAAAACCACCGGCTACGGACTTATCCACCAATTATGACACTGAATGGATCTTCCGATGGAGGTGATGTGTCCAATGCACAAAGACGTAGGGGCGCTTCCTGGATTAGGGCAGATGGCGGAACATCCACCCATACTGAGTGCATCTGGATTTCCCTCCTTGGATTTGCCATTCAGAACCGGACATGACAATTTTTTCCCGAATGGTCACGAGTGGCTTTCTTGCCCTGTGGCAGACATATTGTGGGGCTCAGACCCCCCTTGCATAGATCAGACCAGAATGTTCTGATCAGACTTCATGAAGTCATTGGGGTATGTTGTAGCTGCGGCTGCAGCTGCAAACGTTGTTTCCTTCACCTCAAGGAGCAACGCCCCGAGTGACGGTATGAGTGCTTCCTCCAATGAAGATGGTGCTCCAGCCACTCATACACAGTCCACACAATGACTTAATCACCGGACTTGGCATTTTTCCCGCATAGTCACAGCTGGCCATCCGGCCCCGTGGCAGACACCTTGTGCAGCTTGTACCCCTGAAGTGCGGCTGCACATATCTTCACTACAACATCCGATCACCGTGGAAGACTGAAGAGATGAAAGAAGAATAACAGCAGAGCAACACCAGCAGATCATCTTCCACCGCCAGAAAGAGGAACATCTACAAGGCTACAAGACCGCCTTTATGCCTGATACACACAATGCAATTTTCCCATCAAATAAATGAGCATGTCGGACATACTCTCAATCAAGAAACTGATTGATTTTGTGCAGTACTGATTGGAAAATCGATCGGTTTCTCAATCGGAAGCAGATTGGACATGCCAAACATTATCGATAGACCCATTGATCTGACGGGAAAATTGAATTGTGTGTATCAGCCTTTATGCCCGGAGAGGTGGGGCAGTGCACTAGCCATGGGCCCTCCAGAGGTTTCCTCCACAGGGGGGTTTTCCTCTCCTGCGTGCTAAGTGTCACATTGGTGGCTCTTCTCCAACACAGGACCACCACCAGCTCTGCTAGCTTTATGTAACATCTTCAATAAAGCTCAGAAACCATCTACTCCACTGCATCTAGAATATTTACTTTAATATGCGTTGTGGTGTTTCCTCACTGTAGGGGACTATTTCAGTCATTTTTCAGCCTGTAAAACAATTTGGCTTGGTAAAATTGGGTGAAAACTGCCCACTGATCACCAAAACAATAGTGGCATCTGGGTACATTTTGGAGGGATTTATTCTTGTGTTTTTTTTTGTTTTGTTTTGTTTTTTTATTTTTTTATTGAAAAGGTTATATGATGGTCTCACTTATTTATATTTATAGTGATCAATTTAGGTGAGCAAAGGAAGGAAAATAAAGAGAAAAATTATTCATAAACTGAATACTATTTACAGGGTTGAAAAATGAAAGCTGGAAAGAGGATGAAACTGAAAGGTAATTTGCAGTAAATTAAGAAACAAACAGCAGCAAATACTGCAAGAATAGTCTGGGGTAGAAGCCGAGGCTATAGGGAGTAGGGGGGAATGTGTGTAAATGGATAGATAATAAGCTATAGGACAGGAGGTAAACAGATCATACTCAAAATGGGAAACTGTTAGGCCTCATTCACATTACACATGTTATCGTCCGTATTTTGGCAACGCATGTAGGCGGCAGACACGCACGAACATCAGAAGTGCATAGACTGCACTGTCTGATGTTCATATTGCATGCGTTGCATACCAGTGCGGTGCGCGAATGCATGCTGCATGCATTTTATGGCAAAACGCGCGGATGACCCATTCACTACGCTATGCATGGAGACGCAGATGATGTGATGTCATGATGTGAACAAGGCCTTAGCAGTGGAGTCCCACAAGGCTCAGTACTAGGACCAATTCTTTTTAATGTACTGTATTTGTTAATGACCTAGTGGAAGGAATACAAAGTAATATTGCTATCTTTACAGATGATCCAAAATTATCATCACCAAGCAGGATAGTGACATTTTACAGCAGGATCCTGTAAATTGAGGGAATCCTATTCTTTTACCAGTATATTTTTGGTTCATGGGGGGGAACTTGCAGTATCCACAGGAAACCCATACAAACACACATAGAAATAGAGCATGAACTCTCCATGTAGACAGTCTCTTGGATCAGATGTGCGCTTTGGATTCAAGCAATGCAAGATGGAAAGTTAACCACCCATCCACCATGGGGCCCACAACATAACAATACTCGAATGGGAACGACAAACATTGGGGCACACAGACACACGTGTTATACAAAAAACGTGCTCAATATTTATGCAACCCAAGTTGCACTGTCTGCATATGCACAATTTATAAGCAGGTAGTGAATCTGCCCCATATCGACCTAAGAAAGACAAGCTAAAACAGTTGAAGGAGAATCAGTATTTGGATATGTGGTGATGCTCTGCATGAAAATTAGCATAGCTCACCAGGCATCCATTTTAACCTGTTGCAACTGAGTTCTGTGTGCTGGTCAGGAGCCAATATAATTTAATTTCATGAACCAATCACAGTGATCACAGAGTAAAAATAGAAAAAAACTAAAGACTCTTGTTCTTAAGGGGCCAAATCAGCACTGTCTGCAAAAAGGTTAAAACCAACAACTCCACTGCATTGAGTATAATTCTATTCATGGAATAATGCAGCCTAATAATCACTTTTTTTGTATACTCACAAGATGCTAAATTTCCGTGGCTATGGGTGTGCACTTTTATCTCAAACAATCTCAAGATCAACTGAATTTTCATGGGGTGCACCACTACTTTTACCATATCAACTCTGCCATGACCATAGGTGTTTCTTTCACAATGGATGTTTCTTTTTTCCAAAAATGTTATTTATTTTTGTGATATGATTTATATTTTTACGTTCATTCAAGAACTTCAGTTTTCTTTTTTTTTTTTTTTACTTTGGGCATGATATAATTAGGAAGTTGTGGACTAGAGACTATAAGGGGTCTGTAGAAATGGATACTCTGCACTTAGGTTATGGTCAGTCTGCAATGTTCACCTGGAACAGACCACAGACAGGGTTGCTAAAAAGTATGCAAATTATTGACTCTTTATCTCTTTCCTGCCCTCAGAAGCCATTTACTGATAGGAAAGTGTTTTATGGCTGTAATTACTTATCAGAGTAAGTCCGGCCCGGTGCTGACCCAGGCATAAACTGTCACTTGCATACCTGAAGTTTACCTTTTTCAGGCAGAGAAAGAAAAAAAAGGAACACAGCATAGTAATTTGTGTGCTTGACACTGTACATACACATGGCTATCTCATCACGTCACCTCGGTTGTCCTTTAAAACCCCTTAAAAACCGCTCCAAGCCAATTGGCGTGGACGGTGTGGCCCCAGGACCGCCTAATGCCCATTGTCGTAAGGTCCTGGGGGTGGGGATTGCAGGAGATCGCGCGTGAATCTCAGGTTGGATGGCGGAACTCCACTCCGCCTTCAGTCTCCCGGGTTGATGCCGCCCTCTTTTTACTTAGTATAGTGCTGCGATCTAAGGCAGCGCTGTACTGGGGTCAGTCGTGTGACATGGCTGTCCCCCTGGTAGGCTCAGGGGTGATCCGCTGTCATAGGCTGAAGCCTATGACAGCCGATCACAGTGATTGGCTGACGGGGGGAGGGAGGGAGGGGGAATGTAAATTATATAAAAAATAGTCAATTGTATGTAAAAAATAACATAAATACTGATGGAAAAAAAACACTGGTGGAGCGATCAGACCCCACCGACAGAAAGCTCTGTTGGTGGGGAGAAAAGGGGGGGGGGAATCACTGTGTGCTGACATGTGCAGCCCTGCAGCGAGGCCTTAAAGAGACACTGATGCGGAAAAAAAATTACGATATTATGATTTGTATGTGTAGTACAGCTAAGAAATAAAACATTAAGATCAGATACATCAGTCTAATTGTTTCCAGTACAGGAAGAGTTGAGAAACTCCAGTTGTTATCTCTATGCAAACAAGCCATTAAGCTCTCCGACTAAGTTAGTCGTGGAGAGGGCTGTTATCTGACTTTTATTATCTCAGCTGTTCGTTAACTATTTACTTTTCCTCTGCTAGAGGAGAGGTCATTACTTCACAGACTGCTCTGAAAGACTCATTTTGAATGCTGAGTGTTGTGTAATCTGCACATATTATAAAATGATGCAATGTTAGAAAAAACACTATATACCTGAAAATAAAAGTATGAGAATATTTTCTTTGCTGCTAATCTTCTAGTAATTATTCATAGTACACAACCAATTCATTATATCATATATTTTTTTCCGCTTCAGTGTCTCTTTAAAGCTTCAGTGGCCTATTTATGGAAAAATGGCTTGGTCTTTAGGGGGGGGGGGGGTGTTAACACTGCTGTCCTCAAGTGATTAAGATGCAGATACACTAATTGCCAATACAATTAACATGCACAGATTGCATGTAAGTTTTATCTTATGGACATTTATGCAAACTACGTAACTAGTGTGGCGCAAGAAGCGCAACTTGCGTTATGTTTGTAACACGTAGGTTGTTTGCCTTACTCCCGTTTCGCAAATAACCCGTTATGTTCTTTGTGTAAAAGCCAGTAATACTCACCTGTACTAAATTCTGGTAAATTTAATGGGCAGTTAGTGAATCTGCGCCAATATGTGCTGCTAGAGTTTGATATTGGATTTGTGAACTGGTGTGTTTTCAAGTCCCCAGTCTGTTGTATTGTTCTGTGCCTTTTAGCAATTTACATTTTCTTTTTACTTTCTAAACAGTTCATTGTTTCTATTGTTTCTCCAGCTTCCGCTGCAGCCCACAGGACTTGACTCATTACTCCTGGCACTTGGAATCCTCTTATACAAAGATGTTGCCCACACCAAAGTCAGTGTAGTCTCAGCTTTGTATATAAAGGAACACAAGCACATTTGATCAGCAAAATTGCCCAGTAAAAACCGTTGTCACATAGCTTTCAAAGTTATCGACGTTTTTCACTAATTATATTCTTCACATTCACTAGTTTATCAATAATTATACTCTTTAAATAAATTCTCACACTATGATAAGTTTGTAAGTAAAGAAACTTACACACTTGATTGACCAAACTTTAGTAAAAGGCATAGCTTCCAACTGATCCATTTTGGAGGGAACCCAGTCCCTCTGTCCCTCTTTCTACATCATTTGTCCCTCTTTCAGGAAAAGGAAAGATGAACAGATCTATGCAAATATATGTATTTTTCTACTGAAAAAATGTGTTTTGTTGACTCTACACTTTACTCCAGTGCTTTAAATTGATATATTTCTTATTCTCAAATATTATGATGAAGGAAATGAACCACAATAGAATGGACCAGTGTGATTTGAATTATAAAACTACATATTCTTCTTATGAAAACTTTATGGTAAGCATGACTAAGGGTGTGCTGGGGGCATTATTAGAAGTGTGGTAGTAGCATGATTAGGGGTGTCGCAGGGGTGTGGCTTAAAGAGAATCTGTATTGTTAAAATCGCACAAAAGTAAACATACCAGTGCATTAGGGGACATCTCCTATTACCCTCTGTCACAATTTCGCCGCTCCCCGCCGCATTAAAAGTGGTTAAAAACAGTTTTAAAAAGTTTGTTTGTAAACAAACAAAATGGCCACCAAAACAGGAAGTAGGTTGATGTACAATATGTCCACACATAGAAAATACATCCATACACAAGCAGGCTGTATACAGACTTCCTTTTGAATCTCAAGAGATCATTTGTGTGTTTCTTCCCCCCCTGAGGGGGGAGTGCATAGCAGAACCACAACACTGAAGAACTTGGCAGCCTTCCAGACACAGGCTGACAAGTCTGACAAGGGAAAGATGCATTGATTTATTACAGAGACAGTGATAGTACAAAGTGCTGCAGTAAGTCAGAACACATTAGAATAGCTTTTGGAACTTGTAGGATGATAAAAAACAGGATGCAATTTTTGTTACGGAGTCTCTTTAAGTGTCCCTCCTTCTTATTTCAAAAAGTTGGAAAGGTATGGTATAGGTGTGAACATCAAAAAGCAAAAACGGATACATGCATGCACAGCATGATCTACAGGCATTAATTAACTAAGACCTGGCCACAGGTTTAGAGTTCCATACACACACTCGACCATCATACATCATAGTTCAAAATGAACAAGGGACAATGGGATGATGGAAATCGTTAAAAAAAAGTGTCACTGGCATATTGCTCGGACAATAACTGGTGTTGTGCTATCACTGAATTCAAACATGCTCCAACATTATTCGTTCAACGCAAACCACCAGGGATTGCTCATTTTCTAACAATGCTGATTGAGTACTGAGAGATTAATATCAGGTACACTGCCCTGGTAAGCATTACAGAATAGCAAGATGCGGTAGTCTTCATTGACAATGGTGTAGTGCTCACATTTTGAATAGCAGGTAAGGCTGCTGTGCTGATACATTCACAGTGTGCCGGCATTTATTTTACAGTGACCCTGTAGAGAAAGGGATGTAGAGGCTGACATATTTGTTTCCTTTTTTTTAATTATTTATTGTATTTATAAAGCGCCAACATATTACACAGCGCTGGACAATAAATAGGGATACATACAATGTAAACAAGAGGTGACAGACAGAGAGGTAGCAAACGGTTATACAACATAGCACAAGACTGGTAGGTTAAAGAGAATCTGTATAGTCACCTCGGTAGGGGCAAGCCTCTGGATCCTATCGAGACTTCCTCCGTCCTCCTCCGTCCCATGGTGGTCTCGCTGCAGGTCTAGGAATGGCGGCCATCTAAATATTTACGTTCCTGGCTCCAGCGCAGATGCAGTAGTGGCTCTCAGCTCAGAAATATGCAGAAATAGCCTATCCCAGTCGGGTCCGCTCTACTGCGCAGGCGCAAGTCTGAAAAGCTGCAACAGCGCCCCCGCTGGAACAGGGAAAGGTAAATATTGCACAGCCTGACAAATGGTCAGCTGTGCATTCCGTGGGCCAGAGCGAGACCATCGGACATAGGAGGACAGGGGAAGCCTCGATAGGATCCAGAGGCTTCCCCCTCCCGAGGTAAGTACCCCCCCAGGGGCGTTTTTTTTTTTTTTTTGTACAGAGTCTCTAAAGTATTGTAGGCTGAAAGGGGAAAATAAGGCCTTCCTATATTTGCAGAGGGCACTTACCCAATGTTATGGGAGTTGGACATAAATAAATTCCTGCATGTGGTGGTAGCCCCAATGGTGTAATCTGGGAGCCCCTCTGCCTCCCCTCTCCCAGGTAAGTAGGTAAAAAGTGTCATATAAAAAAAATCCCCTACCTATTTATAAAAAAAAAAAGGGTTAATGGCAAACCGCTTTGTTTTTTTTGTTTTGTTTTTTTTTTTCAGAATAAAAACACTAATATCTGCTTTATTCAAAATAATCACATCTTCTTTTGTATACTTTTATCTTATCTATTAAGGCAGTTAGCACCACAAATGTAATAAAAAGCTCTTTTATTTCAAAATGTAAAATAACAGCATGCAATCAGTGTTTGAGGCAGTTTGATCAGTTCCTTCTGTCAAAGCAAATTCTATATGTACTGGTCTGGTGCCTGTTTTTTTTTAGCAAGGAGTTTTGGTTTCTAGTTTTGTTTTGTTTTTTGATAGTCCATGAGTGACTTTTTGATAATGTTTGCAGTACCTGTCTTATGTATCCTTACTCCTAAACACCTTGAAGTATTTGGAGAGTTGTCAGATGGACACATTTTGGCTTCTGGTTTTGCCATCTTTATAGGGTTGGAGAAGTGCCCTTGACCAAACTTTCTGTCTTGTGGGATCACACCTGACTTGACCTTGGCAATGACAGAATCCATTGTAGGTGAGTCCTCAAATTAAATTTTTCACCACATCATAGTTTCAGCTACAAGTCGTTTTTGGCAGAAACTAATGCTGGGAATACACGGTTCGTATGTGCCGTGCGGTTCTCCTCTCGATTGTTTTTGCCGCTCGATTCTGCAGTTGATTCTCTTATCCAAATCCAAAAAGCTTTATTGGCAGGACCAAATACATTTAGCATTGCCAAAGCAAAACAAAACATTAACGTGGGGGGGAGGGGGGATTGTGGGAATAAGGTAAGGATATAGGTATACAGTCCATAGGAGGGTGGAGGATGTAATGGATGGTATGGGGGGATGGGATATATAGTCCATAGGGGAGGGGGGTATAGGCATACAGTCCATAGGGGAGGGGAGTATGGGGTTATACAGTCCATGTGGTATCATGTTCCTCTCAGTTGGTGGCAGGCAGTGATATATCGGGCTGCTATTTGCACAGTTTTTTTCCTCTTCCCCCAGTAGGATATAGAGTTTCCTCTCCTCATCTGTGGAGGTATCAAACGCAGATAGAACAGAGGCGCCAAAAAGAGTAAAAACACTATTATTTAAAAACAGTAAAAAGAGGGAAGGTAAGGTGGACTTACCTCCCTCTAGCAGTGGACAACAAAACTCTGAGGTAGAGTAGAATGCATTTATTAAACAGTGTAACTCCTAAAGATGCAACGCGTTTCGCGGGCCACAGCACCGCTTCCTCAGGCTATACAGGAGTTCAAAAAAGCTGTATCCAATCCAAGTATTGAATGAGCGCGACAGAGGCGCTCATTCAATAGTTGGATTGGATACAGATTTTTTGAACTCCTGTATAGCCTGAGGAAGCGGTGCTGTGGCCCGCGAAACGCGTTGCATCTTTAGGAGTTACACTGTTTAATAAATACATTCTACTCTACCTCAGAGTTTTGTTGTCCACTGCTAGAGGGAGGTAAGTCCACCTTACCTTCCCTCTTTTTACTGTTTTTAAATAATAGTGTTTTTACTCTTTTTGGCGCCTCTGTTCTATCTGCGTTTGATACATATTACTTATCCGCCCTTGGTGGAGGGGTACGCCCCCTTTTTTCTCCTGTCTACAGAGAGCGACTTTTATACCCGAGTGGGGTCGGGTACCAATTCTCCCCACCTGCCTTTCAAGTGGTTGCCTGCTGGTGACCCTTTTTTGTGAGTATAATTCTGCACGAACTATCTAGACAGATTTTCTCTGTTAAAACTATATTGCACTATTGGGCTCTCGGTGCCCTGTTTTTTCTTTTGTTTTACAAGTACCTCATCTGTGGAGGTGGAGGTTATCTTCCACTCCTTTTTCTTATCTTTTTCCATTCACTTCTATCAGAAATCGAGCGGCGAAAGAATGGAAAGGGAGATCGGACATGTCGGAAATTATCTATCGAACCATCTAATCACCTAAAAAACGAACCGTGTATTCCCAGCATAAGAATTCTATGACAAAACCTATCCTTATCTGAATCTGACTGAAAAGCTAATTAAATACTCTCTGCCCCATGTGTCTCTCTCTATCTATCAATCTATCTGAAGTAAAGGTAGGTAGAGATACACCACTATGTGAAACATTGCACTGGGGTGAAAACCTTCAAGAATAATGTCCCCCTAGATAAAACTGTGAATAATTTAATCATCCACAGCATCACTAAAAGATTCAGAGAATATAGAGACATCTTAGAACTTGGTTGGGAGGTATACAGTCCAAGTTCCAAATTTGTCATTTGAAACTACCATTGAAAGCTTTATAGTACAAGTAAAAATAAATACATTTCACACTGAATTGAGACATGTCTTGTAATAGTGCTCCAGGAAAACTTTTGTTCCGCTTTTGAAATATAGATACATTCAAATTCTGTGTCCTCCAAAATGATCTATAGAGATAATTTTGGGCAGCCCTTTTGAAGCAATCGTTGTGCATAAATGTATGCTGTTCTATGAGGAGGGAAAGGGGAGATGTGCAAGCAGCTCCAAGCTGTGGGAGCATCCTTTGAAGTTCCCTCAGGGAACAATAGACATCGGGGAACATTAATCCAACCTGACAGATCACTACGAGGGAGGCCGGCAACGTCGGGGGACACCTGTGCACGCTTTAGACTTTTGACCAAAATGCTCATTTGTGGCCAAAAGAGTGTATGTAGCTTAAGTAGGGAACTAAATAGGTATTAACCCCCAATATGGCCTATCCAACATCCAGTCTAAATATGCCATATGACAGCCAGATCTAGATAGGTAGATAGATAGATAGATAGATAGATCGATCGATCGATCGATAGATAGAATATAATCTGTTTATTTCCCTACCAATTTACACACTTACCACCTCAGACTGGAAGCCTTTTTATGTATAGAACACAGTGCTAATACATCAATCTAATTCAATTTGTCACATCCAGTATAAAACCAGGGTGCCTGTTCTTGTGGTATTTATCCTGTGAAATATGCATTTCCTCTGCACTAAATCCATTCTTGCGAATCAAAGTTTCAATCACATTTAGCACTCTGAATTGCCCCAATGACGAAACTCCTTTGTTAACCCAAAATAAATGTTAGTCTTTGAACATCACACTCCAAGGCTGTTTTCTCCACTGCATATCATTTGGCCATCATCCCACGCCTTCCAGCTCGTTATAAATATGCATCCGCTGCTGGCGCTACCCCAATCATCTCTGCAATCAGAGCTTTTAATTAGGTTAATTAAATTGTATCAAACCTCACAGGGACGCAGCACACTGATGCTGATGAGGCATCCACAACAAGACCTTAACTCTGGCTTCTAATGAAGGCCCCTCTCGCTGCTTTAGCTAATGACAGTGCATAATAAATGAGATATTCCCTAGGAAGGTACATCGGGGGCCAGCGCTTAAGTAAATGATGAGCCGGCTTCATACTATTTCTGGCTCAGGGTCCTGCCTGGCGTAGACATACCCTGGGAATGAGAGGGAGCTAAATAATGAATGCACACCTCGGCCGTCTGACCTAGGGATTTATAGCTGCTAAAGCAGCAGACGCTATAATAAATATTGTGCTAGGACAGATAGAGGACTTTTCAAGAACCAGTCCCATTAACTCAGCTTGAAGGCAAAATGGAAATGTTATTATTTCTCTTATTCTCATTTCAGTGCATCCATTAGATCCACAAATGCTATAAGAGAGATGATATGTGCATATATGGACATTCAAGGCATCTTACAAAAGGAAAAAAAGGAGGGTCACCTTTTACTTTACTACTTATAGCTGCATTTTCAAAAGGAAACTAGTCCATTAAAAAAATATTCAAACTTAAAGTGGTTTTGAACGTTTCCAGTGCATGTAAGGATACAGTACTGCCATCAGTCATGCTGCATCACGTGATGGCTGTTTACATCATGTGATGCAAACTGGCCATTGACAACAGCAGCCGCAAGGGGAAAATGTACATTTAATTGATGTCGGGTGCCTTAGTGGGAGGCGCTTGAGGTCAGCACAAAACCGAAATGCCTTTGGGCTCGGTTCCCACTTGTTGCAAAAACTTACCCATTGGATACATCGTCGCAAGCTCCACTCAGCACTGGAACCAGATTCTATTTATAAAAATAGAATCCGCTTCCACTTGTTTAAAAATAAAGGATTAATTTGCCTCGTAGCAGGAGACGTAATGCACTGTCCAAACTTGCTAATTTTTTTCGGACAAGCATACATGTTGCCCATAGCCACCTGTGGTGCAAAGCACCTGCTCCCAGACGCAAATGTGGGGGTAAAATGAATCGGAACTGTGAGCTCTGCACCAAATGGATCCATCGCAAATGAGAATCGAGCCTTTATTGTGCACCAGTCATCACCGAAACTCTTCACTGAACATTGTCAGCCATGTCAATTTAACATAAGTAAACTTTACTATCTTAAAGGTGTAGCTTGCAATATTTACATCTATATACAGATCCCAAGGCTATTCTGGCAGTAGTTAGACATAATAGATCTAGGGCACTGATCCTTTCAAAGTATACTGTAGGAACTCTGAAGTCCACCTAGCACAGTTTCAGTCACCTGCAACCTTGTTTTGACGTTTCACAGCTACTGTCACCAAGCATCTCAATCCCTCAACACATGGGCTTCAGACCCCCACTGAAGCTGTTCTCCCTGGGTATACAGGACATTGTGGCCATGCAGCTCCTATTGAAATCTCCTTATAGTCCTAGAGATGAGCCAGCAGGGGAGCACTACCAAGTCCCCAGCATGAGGTAAAGAAATAAAAGGCAGTACAGTTTCTCATTGGGAACATCTGTTAGGAGGCAATATTTTGTTGAAAGCCAGAGGATAATGTATTGTTATTTTGATGTCTTTTACTGTAAGGTAATAGACTAATCCTATTTTGTAGTTCGCATATATTTTCCACATCAGGTTTATGTTCCAACGTCAAACACAGGAAAAACAGTAAAGGTGATAGCTATGTTAAAAGAAAAAAAAAAATCAAAATTCACTTTAAAGCCCACCTGAAGGCTCTTAAATGTTTATCAGATCTGGCTTGGGATGGAAGCTACTGCTTGCCAAACCTAACACACTTTATATGACCAGAATGGTAGACTTCCAGGGGTGCTTGATTCTCAGGAACATGCAGGACATTGCACTCAAACTCATTACTCTAAATCCATATATCGTACCTAAGCGATTTTCCCAAACGATTTTGCTCACTGAATAACTTTTTTTTGTGATATCATGCAACATCGTTTAACATAACTTGTTAAAAGATGTTTCATGATGCACATCACCTGCAGCAATTGTTCGTTTTTGAACGACCGCCATGTTCAAATAAAACATGGATGATTTTACAGGTTTTGCCGCAATCGTGTAAACGATTGTTTACATAATCGTTAATTTACGGCACAAGAAACAATGCTTGCAGAATCAGCTAATGGTTAAATGTTTTTTTTTTTTAAAAGAACACTGGGGGGTTAGTGGTGGACTTACCTCCCCAAAGTAAATACAAAATGCTGTTGATTATTTCAACATATAAATAATTTATTTACATACTCCAGGTGGGTGCAACGCGTTTCGTGGGCTTATCGCAATTTATCAGGCACTTAGGATTGGTGGTAAGGCTACATTCCCAAAGTTAGGCCCAAAAGAAAGGTGCTCTTATTACAGGTCCGTCGGGTAACAACAGCTATGCATGTGTAAGCGTACCATAAACAAATACACAGTTGCCTTCATTCATTTAAACAACTGTGTATTTAAATAAACAGTATTCCAATCTACTTAAAGTATTCCAATCCACAGAAAGTGAACTGAACGCATGCCGCTTCCCTACTGGTAAATTAAAGGGATACTGTAGGGGGGTCGGGGGAAAATGAGTTGAACTTACCCAGGGCTTCTAATGGCCCACGCAGACATCCTGTACCCACAGAGCCACTCACCGATGCTCCGGCCCCGCCTCCGGTTCACTTATGGAATTTCAGAATTTAAAGTCTGAAAACCACTGCGCCTGCGCAGCTGCATCCTCGCTCCCGCTGATGTCACCAGGAGAGTATTGCACAAACCCAGTATGGTCTTTGGTCTGCGCAGTATGCTCCTGGTGCCATCAGCGGGAGCGAGGACACGGCAATGCAGGCGCAGTGGTTTTCTGACTTTAATGTCAGAAATTCCAGAAGTGAACTGGAGGCAAGGCCGGAGCATCGGTGAGTGGCTCCGTGGGTACAGGATGTCTGTGGGGGGCCATTAGAAGCCTCGGGTAACTTCTACTCATTTTCCCCCGACCCCCCCTACAGTATCCCTTTAAGTGAAAATTAAGAGCCTTTAAATGGAACTTGAGTTGAGAGGGATATGAGGCTGACATATTTATTTCCTTTTAAACAATGCAAGTTGCCAATGCCTGGCTGTTCACCTAATACTTTTAGCCATATACCCTGAAGAAGCATGCAGATCAGGTGCTCCGACTGAAGCTCTTCAGGATTGGTTATTTCAAGTGTGTTATTCAGACACTACTGCAGCACAAGAAATCAGCAGGACTGTTTAAGAGGAAGCACATGTGGCAGCCTCCATATCCCTCTCACCTCAGATTCCCTATACGGAAGCTGCAGACATGGAAGGGACAGAAATGAGTTCAACCTTTACAGGAATATTTTAACTTGCTTATTAAATCATTAGCCCGATTAGACATTGCTTATCATTTTGATATTAAGTCTTCTTGAAGGACACCACCTTTTATGCATGATTTCATAATATACTGTTTCTTTTGCCCAGATGTTTGACAGATTCTGTTAGGTGGATGATAGCCACATTTATAGACTTTATACACAGGAGGGCACCGCTGTGCTTATTGCTGGATAATACATGGGGGTGTAAAAACCTGTGTGACAGTATACTGGTTTTACACAGTCAGAATGACAGCCCAGGTGTTTATAGGCTATGCCCGATAAATTACAGGCTCAGCAGTACACCTGACATAAGTAAAGGGATATTTCACTTCCAGCAGTTGCTGTAAACTGTGTTTGACCCTTCTTGCTTGAGAGAGATTAGCGTAGCTGTGTAAGATGGCACCACACTGAACTGCTGCCTGTAATTAATAAGAGTCTACCACTTGGGATACAAGCAGAGACTTTCCTCACTCAGCTGGATGCAGGATCGTTTGATGTGAATCTAAACCGCTCCTGATGGATTTCTGCGTTATATCCAGTGCTCAGTTTCATGGGATTTGTTTTGTGTGCGCCTTTTCAGTGTTTATCTCAGATGAATGCTGTATTGTGTATTGCACAGCTGTGGAACATCTCCAACCATTGTGCACTTCTGCAGCCCACGTGTAAAGTAACAAACGCCATTCTGAGAGTTTGTTCACATGGGTGTTCTGATTTGTGCCATAGTGACCCCTGTTGTATTGTACTCAGAGCCCTGTGTATAGCTTTATTTTGTCATAGGATTCCAATGGGCTATACACAGGCCAACTTAAAAGGGACATTCCACTTTTGTTATTGCCATAAACACAGAATAATGCTGCACAAGTACAATCCTTTTGTTTTAATTGTCAGCTTAGCCAGGATTTCCAAAACCGACAGTAAGCTAAAATTTCTCTCCTCTGCATTTTGGCAACAGTACTCTATTTGTAGTAGTATGGATGCCATAAGGCTGTCCAGAAAACCTTACCTACTTGCATGAGTAATTAGTTGCACAGAGCAGAAGGGTTTGCTAGTCATTTCATCAACACCTGCACTAATCCATTGACTGGCAGAAAACTGACAATTCTATGTGCTAGTTTCTGCTGCAATTTACAAATGCAGTGAAATTACTAGAGCTGATTCACAAAGCTTTTCTGTTGAATTATCTCACCTTACTTATTAACTCACAATTTATCTCCCTTCAATTACTTAACTCACGATTTCTCTCGCCTTATCTAACCTAACTCCTGATTAATCTCTCCTTAACTGACTTAAGTCAAATGAGGAGAGATAAATCATGAGTTAATACATGAGTTATCTCTACTTACCTGTTTATCTCATGAATTATCTCTACTTCCTGGAGAGATCAGCTTTATGACCACTTGTATTGTTTTTACTGGTCTTCAAATAACAACAATAACATTTCTATAGCGCTTTTCTCCCATAGGACTCTAAGCGCTTAGGCTCTCTCAGAATCAGTAATTGTTAGTAGGATGAGGTATTTACACGATAAACATTTTGCAAATGCCAAACTGAACAGGTGGGTTTTCAGACTGGATTTAAACACATCCCAGAGATGGAGCTGTCCTGATCTGCTGAGCTAAGGAGTTCCATAATGTAGGAGAGGCATGACAGAAGGCTCTGGGACCAAAAGTTTTAAGGTGGACTCAGGGTATGACTAGATTATTAGAACATGTGGATCTGAGATTGCAGGGATTACTACACAGCTGCAACATTTCTTTCATGTATTCCTGGCCCAGATTATGTAGTGACTTAGATGTCAGTAGACTGTGGTCAATTGTTAATTCAATAAAAATGTATTGGAACAGAATCATCTCTCCTTAAAGTTAAGATGAAAAATAAGCAAAGCAACCCCACTGTGTGTTATATACACATAAAATATGGCGAGCATGCTGAAATAATGTTTGCCATTAATCTTTGTCATGTACAGGTAGTTCCCGATTTACAAACTTACGAATGACCCGCCAATATGAACGGCATGGAAATTTTTCAAATGGGACTTGTCGTTTTTGAGAAAATTGATTTTAAAAAAATCTCCCGCGCTGAGAGGAATAGCAGGGCTACGGAAAGATTGGCGCATTACAATTATTTTATGGTGAAATGCTGCACACATTACAATTATTTTCTGGTGAAATGCTGCCCCATTACGATTATTTTATGGTGAAACATTGTCGCATTATGATTATTTTATGGTGAAATGCTGCCCCATTACAATTATTTTATAGTGAAACGTTGCCCCATTACGATTGTTTGGTACCTATGGGGAGGGGGCTCCATCCAAATTTTCGCAGGTGGGCCCAGTGATTTCTATTTACGCCACTGAAATCAAACTCTTACATTGACTTCCTGAACTGTTAGAACCATCGTAGACTTGCAGAGCAGGTGAGTTCATGACAGGGAAGAAGGGCTTAGCTACAAAAGTTGGTAGTAATTAAATTCAGGGTCAACTTTGTATCTGTTAAAGACTATGAAGTCTTTGAAATAGGCCTTAGTAGCAACAATTTTTGTTGTGTTTGATTCCTATTACCCATTATTATATGTTGGATAAATCTATGACCTTATATACAAACTAGTAGCAGGAAAGTATTATATTGTGTTACCCATCAGTAAATGCAAGAAAAAAATGTATTATATACAAAGCTCTTTATGTACAGAATTGTCAACAGAAAAAATATTTTTGGAACCATTTTATGCTCAGATATGCTATAAATAAATTAGAAACTAGAGATGGCTCGAACCTCCAATTTTCGGTTTGCAAACCTCGAACGCGAACTTCCGCAAAAGGTTCGGTTCGCGCGAACTTTCGCAAACCGCAATAGACTTTAATGGGGATGCGAACTTTGAAACCTAGAAACATTTATGCTGGCCACAAAAGTGATTGAAAAGATGTTTCAAGGGGTCTAACATCTGAGTTTTTGCATAGCGGAGTGGGATCCACGCCAAAAGTCCCTGGGTAAAATCTGGATTTGACGCACAGCAGCGTTTTAAGGGCAGAAATCACATTGCATGCTAAATTGGAGGCCTAAAGTGCTTTAAAACATCTTGCATGTGTATACATCAATCAGGTAGTGTAATTAGTGTACTGCTTCACACTGACAGACCAAACTCACTGTGTAACGCACCGCAAACAGCTGTTTGTGTAGTGACGGCCATACTGGACTGGTGCGCACCATGGCGAGAGTGCAGGCCATGGCGGTTTTCAAGCCCATATGGTCGGGCTGAGGTAGCTGAATGACAGTGGCTGAGTGTCCAACTGATCGAATTTGGTCTGTCCACAATGAAGCAACGACCTTATCTTGGGTGTGCCCTCCCCCTAAACACTCATATAGCTGTCGGTCATTGCTTCATTGTGATACGCAAGCCCCTTCACTGCAGCAAGGTAACGATCACGAAGAGGAATTGACACATGTACATGCAGCTACAGGTCAGCCAGAGAAATTAGGCAATCATGTACACACACCAGAAAAATTCTTATAGCGGCCGCTGCTAGCAGCGGCCTTAAAAATTAAGGAATCCGCCTGGAGTCCTGAACCCTGTTGGTGGTGGCGGAGAAGGCAGTCAAGCGGCTTGCAGGCAGAGATGCTGTGTGGGGAGCAACTTAGTCTTGGGGCAGGCAGCGATGCTGTGTGGACTGACTTAGTCTCCGAGTGGGCAGTAGCCCTCCGGGATCCATGCCTTATTCATTTTAATAAAGGTAAAGTACTGAACACTTTTGTGACCTAGGCGACTTCTCTTCTCAATGACAATGCCTCCAGCTGCACTCAAGGTCCTTTCAGACAGGACGCTTGAGGCAGGGCAAGACAGAAGTTGGATGGCAAATTGTGACAGCTCTAGCCACAGGTCAAGCCTGCGCACGCAGTAGTCCAGGAATTCATCGCTGCTCACAGTGTCTACACCCACACTTAAGGCCAGGTAGTTGGCTACCTGCCGGTCGAGGCGTTGGTGGAGTGTGGATCCGGAAGGGCTAAGGCGAGACGTTGGACTAAAGAATGTCTGCATGTCCGACATCACCATGAGATCGCTAGAGCGTCCTGTCCTTGCCTGCGTGGACATGGGAGAAGGATTACTGGCAGTGATACCTATATTCTGTTGTGCTGTGACATCACCCTTAAAAGCACTGTACTTGCCAGCCTGTTCGGCAAGTTCTGCATCCTTTCTGCCTTCTTATGATTTGGAAACATCTCTGCCACTTTGTGCTTATACCGAGGGTCTAGTAGCATGGCCACCCAGTACAGCTCATTCCCCTTGAGTTTTTTTTTATACGGGGGTCCCTCAACAGGCTGGACAGCATGAAAGACACCATCTGCACAAATTTGGATGCATACGTACTATCCATCTCCTCTTGCTCTTCCTCAGTGATGTCAGGTAAGTTCTCCTCCTCCTCCCAGCCACAAACAATACCACAGGAAAGTGGAGTAGCACAAGCCCCCTGCGACGCCTGCTGCTTTTGTTCTTCCGCCTCCTCCTCCAAAAAAAAACAACACCTTCCTCATCATCTGACTCCTCTTCCCCACACGACTCTTCCTCCTCCTCCTCCACCCTCTGTGCTGCCGCAGGCGTTGAGGAATCATCTGGTTCTGCTGAGAATTGATCCTACAACTCTTCCTCCTGTTCCTGTTCCTGTTCCTGTTCATGCTCCTCCACAGCTTGATCCACCACTCTACGCACGGCACGCTCCAGGAAGAAAGCATATGGGATCAAGTCGCTGATGGCGCCTTCACTGCGACTCAAGAGCTTTGTCACCTCCTCAAACGGCGGCATGAGCCTGCAGGCATTTCACATGAGTGTCCAGTACTTTGGCCAGAACATCCCCATCTCCCCAGAGCATGTCCTTTGACTTTAGTTGTAGAGATAATGGCCTCAATTCACTAAGCTTATCTCCTGTCTTTAATAACGTTTCTATAGTTATCACCATGGTGATGAGGCACGTAGCATTCAGGAAACATTTTACCTCAGGCAAACCCAAAGTTAACTCTTCTGCCTTTAAGTTAACTCTTCAATCCTTAAAATGACTCCAGAGTTAAAGACAGGCTGTTTATTAACTGCATGTGAAAATAACTACAGAGGAGGTAAATTAACTACAGAGGAGGTAACTTAAGGAATGAAGAGATAAGATAACTCTCTTACTGTGTGGTGGTATGTTTTCTCTTGCCTTATTATCTCCAGCATGATCTTAGTGAATTGAGGCCAATGTTTGACAGCTTTCTCCTGTTGTAGCAGGCGGTTGAACATCAGGAGCGTTGAATTCCACCGAGTCAAGCTGTCGCAAATCAAGCGTCTCACCGGCAATTTGTTTCTCTGCTGAATATCGGCAAAGTCTGCCATGGCCGTGTAAGACCGCCTAAAATGCCCACACACCTTCCTGGACTGCTTCAGGACATCTTGTAAGCCTGGGTACTTAGACACAAATCTCTGAATTATTAGATTCAGAACATGTGCCATGCAGGGTACCATGTGTCAACTTTCCCAAATTCAAAGCCAAAATGCTGCCGTTGTCACACACCACGTTGCCGATCTCCAGTTGGTGCGGGGTCAGCCACTGATCAACCTGTTTGTTCAGAGCAGCCAGGAGAGCTGCTCCAGTGTGACTCTCCGCTTTGAGGCAAGACATGTCTAAGATGGCGTGACACCGTCGTACCTGGCATGCAGCATAGGCCCTGGGGAGCTGGGGCTGTGTAGCTGGAGAGGAGATCGCAACACCAGTAGAATTGAACTGCCACTCAGCCAAGGAGGAGGACGACGACAGCGAAGAGGATGTAGCAGGAGGAGAGGAGGTGGCAGCAGGTCTGCCTGCAAGCCGTGAAGGTGTCACAACTAGGTCCACTGCACAGTCGCGTACTCCCTCCTTGCCATCGGTCACCAGGTTGACCCAATGGGCTGTGTAAGTAATGTACCTGCCCTGACCGTGCTTGGCAGACCAGGCATCCATGGTCAGATGGATCCTTGACCCAACGCTGTGTGCCAGAGATGACACCACTTGCCTTTCAACTTCATGGTACAGTTTAGGTATCGCCTTTTTTGAGAAATAATTGCGGCCTGGTATCTTCCACTGCGGTGTTCCAATGGCCACAAATTTTCGGAAGTCCTCAGAGTCCACCAGCTGGTATGGTAACAGTTGGCGAGCTAACGGTTCCACCCCACTAGCTGTCAGACGCCGGGCAAGGGGGTGAGTGGCAGACATTGTCTTCTTCCACTCAAAGATTTCCCTCACGGACACCTGGCTGCTGCTGTGGGCAGAGGAGCAGGAACCGCTCAAGGTGAGAGGCGGAGTGGAGGAGGGTGGCTGTGATTGTGAAGGTGCAAGTGAGAAAGCTGCTGAAGATGATGCACCTGAAGGAGGAAGAGGAACAGGATGGTGGCTTTGCTTTTGTGTGCTGCTTTTCTTCAGGTGGTCTTGCCATTTCAGTTTGTACCTTTTCTCCATGTGCCTTCGTAAGGCAGTTGTCCCTACGTGGGTGTTGACCTTTCCACGGCTCATTTTTTGGTGGCAGAGAGTACAGATGGCATTGCTCATATCGGAGGCAGTCACAAAAAAATTCCACACCACTGAGCCCCCTGCGGTGATGGCACTATGGTGGCGTCAGCAGCTGACGTTGAAGGGCATGTTGGCTGGCTGTCCATAGGTGGTGATACATGGCGCCGGAAACTGCCACCAGCTGTTTCTGACGACGAGCTCCCCCTGCTTCTTTCAGCAACTCATCTCCTCCTACTCCTCTCTGACTCCCCCTCTGAACTGTCCCCTTGTTCATCTTGTCTATTAGGATCCCACATGGCATCCATGGCAGTATCATCATCATAATCATCCTCCCCAGCTTCGCTTGCATCAGACACCTCCAAAACTGCACCAACAGCATCATCCTCCTCCTCACACCTTACGTCCATAGTGACGCCTAACTCAGACATATGAGGTGGTGTAACTTGCTTAGCGCCTTCATCTTGTTTTAACAATAATGGCTGTGAATCAGTTAATTCCCCATCAAATAACTCCTGCGAAGTGTCAAATGCAGCAGATGTGGTTCTTGTAGTAGCGCTGGTGGCTGCGGAAGATGAGGTGTTCTGTGTTGGGATGGGATGTGCCTTCTTCTGAGCACTGTACTTTGGTCTAGCATGACCTCGAACAGACCTGCCGGGTGGCCTGCCTCTGCCTATTTTGTCCATATCAGGGGGAGGGGGGGGGGGGGGGGGGGGCGGATGAAGTAAAAGGTATGCACTGATTTGACTAATACAATGTGCAGTCACACAGGTGCAGTGAAAGGTATGCAGTGACTGGTATTACAATACAATGTGCAGCTGTCACACAGGTGCAGTTAACAGGTATGCATGGACTGGTATATTAAACAGCGTGTGTTCACACAGGTACTGTGAACAATTATGCAATGACTAGTATTACAAATGTGCAGCTGTCACACACACAGGTACCGTGAACAGGTATGCAGTGACTGGTATCAATACAATGTGCAGCTGTCACAAACACACAGGTACCGTGAACAGGTGCAGTTACTGGTGGTATATAACACTGCGTGCGCTCACGTAGGTAGGTGTGCTGAACAGGCAGATATACAGTGATTGGTAATACAAATGTGCAGCTGTCACACACACAGCTACCATGAACAGGTGCAGCAACTGACTGGTATATAATATAACACTGCTTGCGGTCACGTAGGTAGGTGCGGTACCGTGAACAGGTGCAGTGACTGACTGGTATATAATATAACACTGCTTGCGGTCACGTAGGTAGGTGCACTCAGAGCCGGGACAAGGTCCTCCAGCACCCAAGGCTGAGACACCAAAGTGCGCCCCTCCATCTCTGCCACCCCAGCCATCACACACTGATTGCTATTAGACTAAGAGGCGCCACAGGGCCCACAACCTCCCCAACACCTTAATATCTAGTTATCTGGCTTGCAGTCACTGCCATGTATCCCCTTTTCTTATTTATTTCTGCTTCAAACACAATTAGGATTGACAGCTGAATGGATTCTGCGCCCCCTTCTACACTGCGCCCTGAGGCTGGAGCCTCTCCAGCCTATGCCTTGGCCCGGCCCTGGGTGCACTACTGAACAGATATGCAGGGATTGGTATTACAAATGTGCAGCTGTCGCACACAAAGGTAGTCACTAAATGTGCTGGGCCTGGCAGTGGCACAGTAGGAATTACCAAGGGGTCAAGGTCCAGCAGGTGCAACTGACTGACAGGGCTGTATATGCAACACAAGTGTCTGTGGGACGGACACACACACACACACACACACACACACACACACACACACACACACACACACACACACACACACACACACACACACACACACACACACACACACACACACATAAATAGATCACAAGAACAACATTAGCTCTCAAAAGAGCTGTTGAGGATTTGAGGATGAGGAGTGCTTTTTAGCAATAATAAGTATCAGCAAGGAGCAAGCTAACAAGCCTAACACAAGAGCTTAACTAAGCTTTCCCTATATCTATACAGCAGGTTCTCTCCCTTCTCTAATTACTGCAGTCACATGAGTGAGTGAAAAGGCTGATGCTGCCTGCCTTTTATAAGGGCGGGGCTCCAGGAGGGAGTATAGCCTGATTGGCTACCCTGTGTCTGCTGACTGTGATGTAGAGGATCAAAGTTGACCCTAATGATGTAGTGTAGGGGGCGGAGAAATGTGTTCTGCTTGATAAAGCACACCTTTCTTGTCCAATCAATGAATTTGAGCTGTGCCAAAAACATAGAAGTTGGACAGCACTGTCTAAACCTTTTTCAGGGAAATATCCCAAAACTGTACCTATCTTTGTTTTACCTTTTTGTTGGTACACCAAAGCTTCACTGGACTCATTTTAGACACAATACAACAATGTTTGGAGCAGGGGTCGAGTCCTGCGTGGACGCGGGTGAACAGCGTCCACCCACTTTTTCTTCAGAGTGAACGCCGTTCACCCTGGCTTGTGTGGAGGGGAGCAGCGCAGAGAAGACGAGCTATGGGGACAGTGGGGATGGGCGGACATCTCCCCCCCCCCCATCCCTCACCTTTGTGCTCTCCTTCCTGCGTTGTTAAGTGTCGGGCCCGGTGGCGAAAGTGGGCGGAGACTTTCCGCCTTCTTCCAGCCACAAGGGACGTTCCGCTCTGTGTGCGGCTAGAAGACCAGACTAGCCGCACACAGAGCGGAGCGTCCCTTGCGGCTGGAACGAGGTAAGTCTCCGCCCACTTTCGCCGCCGGGCCCAACACTTAACAACGCTGGAGGGGAGAGGCAGGAAGGGGAGCACAAAGGTGAGGGATGGGGGGGAGGAGATGTCCGCCCATCCCCACTGTCCCCATAGCTCGCCTTCTCTGCTCTGCTCCCTCCGGGTGGGGGCACACCTGGGTAACCTGGGCACATATACCCCTGCCTACATATACTGGGGACATATACCCCTGCCTACATATACTGGGGACATATACCCCTGGCTACCTGGGCACATATACCCCTGCCTACATATACTGGGGACACATACACCTGTCTACATATACTGGGCACATATACCCCTGCCTACATATACTGAGGACATATACCCCTGCCTACATATACTGGGCACATATACCCCTGGCTATATATACTGGGCACATATACCCCTGACTACATATACTGGGGACATATCCCACTGGCTACATATACTGGGCACATATACCCCTGGCTACATATACTAGGCAACTATACCTCTGGCTACATATACTGGGGACTACTATACTCATGGCTACTTATACTGGGGACACCTATAGACCTGGCTACCTAGGGGTACCTATTTTGGGGTAACTGCTGTCAGATTATCTGCATTTTTGTGGAACCGCTGTTATGTATTTTGGGGAACAGCTACCAAATTATGTGTATGTTAGGGGAACGGCTGCTGCCAGATTACGTATATTTTGGGGAACTGCTGCCAGATTGTGTATGTTTGGGGGACCACTACTGCCAGATTATATGTCCTTTGGGTGTTACGTGTATTTTGGGTGATCCGCTGCCAGGTTTCGCGTATTTTGGGGAACTGCTTCCAAATTATGTGTATGTTGGTGGAACTGCTGCTGCCACATTGTCTATTTTGGTGGAACCACTTCCATATTATCTGTATTTTGGAGGAACTTCTACCAGATGATGTGTCTTTTTGGTGAAATGCTGTCAGGTTACATCTATTTTTGGGGGATACACTACGGCAGAGCTCAAACTTCCTCGGCAGACCTTTTACATCACTGCTAAGGTCATGTATATTTGGCCCCACCCATGCCCACGCCCACGGTGTGCTTGACCATGCCCATTTATTCTCCGAGTAAGTCCACTCACTTCTTTTCCCAGGACTAGACCCCTGGTTTGGAGGCACTTTGAACTACAACTGAAGCTCAAACTTTATTGAACATTTGCACTTATTTTCCATGTGTTTAGCACCTTTTCAGCACCTTCAAGCAGAGCTGGGACAAGGTCCTCCACCACTCAAGGCTGAGACACCAAAGTGCGCCCCTCCATCCCTTCCACCCCAGCCGTCACACACTGATTGCTATTAGACTAAGAGGCAACCCAGCCCCCCCCCCCCCCAATACCTAAATCTCTTATCTGGCTTGCAGTCACTGCCATGTATTCCCATTTCCTATTTCTTTCTGCTTCAAACACAATAGGGGAATGATAGCCGAGTGAGTTATGTGCCCCCTCCTACACTGCGCCCTGAGGCTGGAGTCTCTCTCACCTCTGCCTCGGCCCTGCCTTCAAGATGACTGAATTTTATACCAGATTACTTGCAAAAATAAATTTTTGTCTGTAACCCAAATGTACTATACCAAATGACTGCACATTGCATACATTCAGCTTAGAGCTGCCACAATCACCTAAGCAATAAGCAAGCTGTAGAAAGCAAAAGTACCAGCTATCACAGTTTTGGAGATTTGGACAGTTGCTGCTGCAGCTGTGCATCTCTCCTTTGAAATGAAAACATTTAGTTTATGCAAGTGTACATTTCACGACATATTAACGGAAATATTAGGGAATTGAAAAAAAATCAGTTCTATTTACCTCCATCTCCTGAAAGCCTATGTGTCCCTCGCCGGACCTCCGCTCCCAGACGGTCTCCTGGGGTCCCCTCTGTAGCAGCCGCAGACCTAGCCAGATCATCGGCCTTTTGCGTATGCTGGAGCGCACAGCTACGCCACTCGCAATCACGCTACTGTGCCCGGAAGCGAACACTCCTGGCTACACATGCGCAGAGGCCGCCAACCTGTTCAAGTGGGCAGCTTCTACAGAGGGGACCCTGGGAGAACGTCTAGAAGCAGACCTACTGTGAGGGGCACATATGCTTCCAGGGGCTGGAGGAAGCCCTACATAAGTAGATCTGATTTTTTTTTTCAATTCCATGATGTTTCCTTTAAAGCAGACCTGAACTCAGAACACCTCTCTGCTCTGAAAGATATACAACAGCATAATAATCTTTAAACAAAAAAACATTTCTTTGTTACAGCTGATATAATATGTAGGTAGAAAGTCTTGTAAAAGTAATACCTTTTACAGCTGATACAAATCCTAAAATAAATCTGCACTGTTTCTACTTCCTGATTCATGGAAGCAGACATATTGTTTATAGCCTGTGCATTCAAATGGGCTTATCTGCCATAGGCAGTCATGTGACACAGGGGAGAGATCAGATTACGTGTGATTAGACACAAATGAGGAGGAATTAGACAGGCTAAACTCTGTAAATACATACAGGGTGCATTTTCTCTGTGTTTTCCTTCTGTCCTGTGCAAGAGTTCAGGTCCACTTTAAGGGTCAGCGCACTTGCCTTATGACAGCTTGCCTATAGTGGCAAGAGAGTGCGATAACCAGCCAGCTATGCCACATTTGACAGCATTGTGCATGTGTGTCAAAAGTAAGACTTCTCAATAAAAGTCAATTATAATCATTTCAAAAAAATTAAATAAGCAATCTGGCAAGAAATTTAATATTGAATTTGTCACAAAATATTCTTATTGCAGCATGCATAATAATATTATTTGGGGAACTTAATTATGTTATTTGCAGGGCATACTGCTTCATTTTGTGATATAGGGGACACATTGCCGTTTCCACCAGACGTGAATTCGTATTGCGATTTTCCGCAATGGCTCTGCAACCAAATGCATATCAATGGAGTAATTAGAGTAAAGTATGCAAGAAGAAAGAAATCAGAGGTAGAAAAACACAGACACTCTCCATGCACTTTAAATTCCATTTTTAATAGAAAAACTTAAGAATCTGGGTCTATATTGCAGATTAAAATACAGAAAGTTTCCAGAAGTATAAGGGTTAGTTCACACACACAAAAAAAAATAAATAATAATAATATTGGTGTCTTTTGGTAATGTGCTCATCCCAACACACAGTACCGTCTCACCAATTATTTTTAATGTGGGAAAAACATCTGCAATGGCTCAGCTTACGTTGATACAATGCTACTCAATGTATCACAGAGGCAATTCATAGATGTGAAGGGGTCTATTATGGGACCATTGTAGCATGTTGCTGAGCGATTTTAATCTTATGTTGTAATGCTCGACAATGTACATAGTGTGAACACGCCCTGAGTACATTCAACTTCATCAGTCTCAGATGATCTCCTTGTTGTAGGTATGAAAAGTTCATAGAAAGAGCTGTTGCGCTGTCATGTTTTAAGCACAGAGGAAAGAGGTGGGGTTAAAGGACAGCTGAAGTGAGAAGAATATGGAGGCTGACATATTTATTTCCTTTTAAGCAATACCAGTTACCTGGCTACCCTGCTGATCCTCTGCCTCTAATACCGGGAATACACGGTGCGTTTCCGCGGCTCGATTGATAATTTCCGTGTCTGATCACCCGCCGGATCGATTCCGCGCTCCATACCATGGGCTGGACAATAGAAAAAGATGAGGAAAACGAGCAGAAGATAAGAGAATCGCCCGCAGGGATGAGCGGGAATCGATCCGGCGGCATAATCGAGCTGCGGAAACGTCCCGTGCATTCCCGGCATAATACTTTTAGCCATAGACCTCAAATAAGCATATGCAGATTAGGGGTTTCTGATATTATAGTCAGATCTGACAAGATTAGCTGCATGTTTTTTTCTGGTATAATTCAGACGCTACTGCAGCCAAATAGATCAGCAGGACTTTCAGGCAACTGGTATTGTTTAAAAGGAAATAAATATGGCAGCCTCCATATTCTTCTCACTTCAGTTGTCCTTCAAGAGTTATGTTTAGTAAAATGGTTTAAAGTAGAGGTTAGTACATGGACTATGCAGAGAGTCCATTCCACATACAATATAAGAGTAAGGCCAGTGGCAAATAAAGATAGGATGCACAGATTTCTGTTAATTCCTCTCTCTACTCTACTACATCTGATTTCAGTATTTACAGTTCAAAGGCTTTTTGGCAAGAATCGTCAGAAGGAAATGAAGAGACATATTAGACATAGCGAAAGTCTAAGGGGACAATCATTGCAGGATCAAATAGCTATCGAGATATTCAGATAAAGCAAGATTAATTGATTTATGCATAATTTATTAACTGCTTATGTTGAGAACATTTACAAGCATAGAAAGATCAGTGTTTAAATCCATCAATAATGCCTGGATGCAGTTGCTCTTAAAATGAACCTGTCACAACAGAAATATGGGGATTGGAACTGCTGACATTTTTACAATGTGCTGGTTCCCTGGCTGACACATTGGTTGTATTGCTTTACTACTTATCAAGTCTGTGATCAGGCATGCATGCTGAGATGTTTGCATGCTAGTTCCTAGTAATTCACAAAGGCCTGGTGCACACCAAAAACCGCTAGCAGATCCGCAAAATGCTAGCAGATTTTGAAACGCTTTTTCTTATTTTTCTATGGCGTTTTGCTAGCGTTTTGCGGATTGCTGCAGCGGATTTCAGTATAGTAGATTTCATATATTGTTACAGTAAAGCTGTTACTGAACAGCTTCTGTAACAAAAACGCCGGCAAAACCGCTCTGAACAGGCGTTTTTCAGAGCGGTTTGCGTTTTTCCTATACTTAACATTGAGGCAGAAACGCACCCACAATCCAAAATCTGCTGCAGCCGGGAGTATGCGTTTCTGCAAAACGCCTCCCGCTCTGGTGTGCACCAGCCCATTGAAATACATTACCCTAGCGGATCCGCACCCGCAGGCGGATCGCAAACCGCAGCGGAAACGCTCTGGTGTGCACTAGGCCTAAGTAATGAAATAAAAGAATGATCATGACAACTCCAAGCCTACAACTTCTAAACAAAAAATGCCAACAATGACAACTCTCAAATGGGAACAGCTTCACTTGAATAAAAAGCTCATCTCCAAGAAAAACGTGATGAGGGGGTATGGACAGCAGCTAACACACCAGAGTGAGCACCACTAGTTAGCCCAGCAGGACAGTATCCTGCCACAAAACATAAACAAAACCTGAACTGAAGGTGTAGAGATAGTGACCAATGCCATGCTGAAGTCTAAGGGAGCCATATACTAAACAATTTTACCCACTGATTTCTAGATTCAGATAAGGAAGATGCTCGCTAGACTACCAGGAAAATGTAAGATAGGGGACCAGTAAACTACCAGGGAAGTTTATAAGGAAGAAGGGAAGACGTCTTGACTACCAGGGAATACAGTGCAGGGACCACAGGGGCCAGTGCAGGGACCATTATGTGCAGTGGCGTAGCTAAGGAGCTGTGGGCCCCGATGCAGGTTTTACAATGGGGCCCCCCAAGCACTCTATACATAACAATTGATACGGTGCACCAAAACCTGCCAATGGCAACTACAGTGTCAGAGGTACAAGAAGGGGATAGGAAATAGCTTGTTAATGATTACCACTAATCAAAAAATCTATAGAAGTGATTATTATGAGCACAGGACCAATAGAGAGCTAATACTGTAATTGAGGAAGGGCCCTTCGGGGCCCCCCTAGTCCAAGGGCCCCGATGCGGTCGCAACCTCTGCAACCCCTATTGCTACGTCCCTGCTTATGTGATTACACTGCATAGGGGCCACTATAGAGAGCACAGCACAGTGGCAATCATAAGCATTGCATCACAGCATGGGTACCAGTACAAAGGTCACATAGCACAGGGACCACTATGACAGGACATTTTTTATAAAAGGCACTCTAAGGGGGAGACTATAGAGGGTCTTTCAATGGACGAATGTTTTAATGGGGGCAAGGAAAAGGCAGACATGTGCAATTGTGACATATACTAAGGACATCATTATATTGCAATGCAATGGGAATTGTTACAAAAATATTGTTAAGTCATGCCCACTATTCAGACTAAACTCCCTGTATAATAAGATGACCGATTATACCCCATTATTAACTTCTAATTCCCCATTTTTACCATAAAAATATTTTATTATATTTACATTTTAAAGATATGAAGCTTAATAATAAAAAAAAAAGATACTCACCCAAGGAGAGGGAAGGCTCTGTGTCTTCTTGCAGTGTTCCCCAACCTTGTCCTCAAGATCCACCAACAGGGCATGTTTTGTGGAAAGCCACAGAGGTAGTTAATCAGCTCTGCTGAGACACTAACTATCTCACCTGTGCATGTTTGTGGTTTTCTGCAAAACATGTACTGTTGGTGGGCCTTGAGGACAGGGTTGGGGAACTGTGCTCTAGAGCCTTCCCGTTCTTCCTGTGGTCCCTACGTTCCAGTGCCGGATTCCCAGTTAGCGATCTCCAACCGATGGGACTGAAACTGCTCTCTGCGGCTGCAGGAGGCTTCGGAAGTCTTCGGGAGCCCAAGTGCTCCTGAAGACAGGCCGAATTATGTTGGTCACACATGTTGTGATTGGGGTGGGATAGGGTGTCAATATTTATTTGTCATGGGAGGAGAGGAATGGTGGTTGTATGTGTTGGAGCAGAGGAGGGGAGATTGGCAACTCTTGTTCATGGGGGGGAGGAAGGAGGTAAAATATGGAGGGGGGTATGGAAATGGTCATAGTTTGCAGGTAAGCCTGTGCTCTCATTGTGCAAAGCAGGTGACTCAGTAAACTGCAGATCTGATACTGGAAATAATGGTGTTACCTTGCTGACTACACAGTACTGCAGAGATATGCAAATTAGGAATGTGCCAGTATACACTTACAAATATTTACCTGTTTGGCCAGGGTTGAGCTTTATGTATGTAAAAGGCCACATACTAATTAAAAAGTAATAATGTTGTAAACATAGCTTCATACATTTCTAATATTACCATTGAAATAGCTTTCACTGCACTATCTTCATAATAGAATAACAATAATAACAATAATAATAATAATAATACTAATAATATGGAATGCTAACAAGTGAAAATGAGCCTTCACAGCTTGATTAAACAGATAATGACATCCCTTAGGGTCAGTTACACTTGTAGAGGGCACAATATTGAAACAGCCAGGCTTCCTTTCAATAGTATTGATACAGAGCTATACCGTGCCCTTTATCAAGTAACCTCTAATAAGGTCAGTGTGGATCCCACAAATCAATTGTATTGAGCGAATGAGGGTGCTGTGCAGTATACAGAGTGTACCCTGTCTGTCATGTGTACTTGTGCTTCATTCTGTCCACCTCGAGTGACACAATACACAACATTAGACTGACTAGCCCGACATGAGCTGTATCCATTTACATTTCAACGGCAATGTAAATATTGTGTCATCCAGCGTTATAAAGTGGCTATAAATTCACCAATGATTTCTTCTTGAAGTCCATTCTCAGACACAGATCTAAACACAGCATCTGATTTATTACATATTAAAATGCCCAATCAGTAAAACAGGGCATCCACATCTGAAATCTTGTTTTAAAAATGTGGGCGTAAGACAAAGCAGGCTATCTAAAAATGGATAGCAGTAGCCTGTTTGGGTAGGGGTGATGCTGCTGTTTGACTCACCAATAGAGATGGCCCAAACCTCCGATATTCGGTTCACGAACCGCGAGCGCGAACTTCGCGAAAGTTCGGTTCGCGCAAACTTTTGCAAACCGCAATAGACTTCAATGGGGAGGCGAACTTTGAAAACTAGAAACATTTAGACCCAAAGCAGCGTTTTAAGGGCAGAAATCACATTGAATGCTAAATTGGAGGCCTAAAGTGCTTTAAAACATCTTACATGTGTATACATCAATCAGGGAGTGTAATTAGAGTACTGCTTCACACTGACAGACCAAACTCACTGTGTAACGCACCGCAAACAGCTGTTTGTGTAGTGACAGCCATGCTGGACTGGTGCGCACCATGGCGTGAGTGCAGGCCATGGCGGTTTTAAAGCCCATATGCTCAATGATAGAACAACAGTGAACAATTTGGTCTGTACACAATGAAGCAACGACATTATTATCTGTGGTGTGCCACCCCCCAAGACACTCATATAGCCGGCGGATTGCTTCGATGCGATACGCAAGCCCCTTCACCGCGGCAAGGTAACGATCACAAAGGGGAATTGACACATGTACATGCCTTTTGTGTTGTTGCAGCTGTAGTGCAGCCAGAAAAATTAGGCAGGCATGTACATGCACCAGAAACATTATTATAGTGGCCGCTGCTAGCAGCGGCCTTAAAAATTCAGGAATCCGCATGGAGTCCTGGACCCTGTTGGTGGTGGCGGAGAAGGCAGTCAAGTGGCCTGCAGGCAGAGATGCTGTGTGGGGAGCGACTTAGTCTTGGGGCATGCAGTCACACAGCGTGCAGGCAGAGATGCTGTGTGTGGGGACTGACTTAGTCTTTGGGCTGGCAGTAGCCCTCCGGGATCCATGCCTCATTCATTTTGATAAAGGTGAGGTACTGAACACTTTTGTGACTTAGGCGACTTCTCTTCTTAGTGACAATGCCTCCAGCTGCGCTGAAGGTCCTTTCTGGCAGGTCGCTTGAGGCAGGGCAAGGCAGAAGTTGGATGGCAAATTGTGACAGCTCTGGCCACAGGTCAAGCCTGCGCACGCAGTAGTCCATCGCTGCTCATACTGTCAATGGTTCTTTCTCTACCATTGTTAAAGAAAGCGTACGGCCAGGGAGTCAGGGTTCGATTCAGGTCCGGAATTGGAGCCTGAGAAACGGCTACCACCACACATCCAAGGAAGGCAGCAGGCATGGCATGCAAGTCCCGAGGTAGTGACAAAAAATAAAAATACAGGAGGACTTTTGAGGCCCTGCTGTATATGAGACAAATCAATTTTAAATCCTTTAATGAGAATCTGTTATGGAGGGCAAGTCTGCCATCCATTCAAGTGAAAGGTATGCACTGACTGCCAGGTATAATACAATGTGTAGTCACAGATGCAGTAAAAGGTATGCAGTGACTGGTATTACAATACAATGTGCAGCTGTCACACAGGTGCAGTTAACAGGTATGCTCAGAGTGGTATATTACACAGCGTGATTACACCGCGTGCGGTCACACAGGTACTGTGAACAATTATGCAATGACTGGTATTACAAATGTGCACCTGTCACACACACACACACACAGGTACCGGACAGGCACAGTGACACTGCGTGCCCTCACATAGGTAGGTGGGTGCACTGAAGTGAACAACAGGTAGTAGGTATATGCAGTGATGGGTATTACAAATCTGCACCTGGCACAGTAGTAATTACCACCAAGGGGCCAAAGGCCAGCTGCGACTGACTGACAGGGCTGCATACAATGCACGTGGACCACAAAAAAGAAAAAAAAAAAAAAAAAAAAAAAAAATCACAAGAACAAGATCAGCTCTCAAAAGAGCTGTTGAGTGGTGCTTTTTTAGCAATAAGAATCAGCAAGGAGCAAGCTAAGAAGCCTACAAGGGCCGAACTAAGCTTTCCCTATGAGAGTCTACAGCAGCTCTCCCTTCTCTAATTACTGTAGGCACACGAGTGAGTTCAATGCCTGATGCTGCCTGCCTTTTATAAGGAGGGGTGGGGCTCCAGGAGGGAGTGTAGCCTGAATGGCTACAATGTGCCTGCTGACTGTGATGCAGAGGGTCAAAGTTGACCTTAATGATGCACTATGGTGGCGAATCGAGTTTCCGGAAAAGTTTGCGGTTCTCCGCGAACGCGAACCACGGAAGTTCACCGGCGAACCATTCAGGCCATCTCTAATCACCAACCTCATAGAGGCAAATTGAATTCCCTGAGAAGACCGAAGCCTGCAGCTCTGAAGGTCTGTGCTGCTAAAAAAAAGTGGCTAATAAAGTGTATCCGAGCCAAAGCTCGGGTACAAAATTAGATAATTACCTAAAGAGAGGGAAGCCTCAGGATCCCATAGATGCTTCCCTCACTGCTCTAATGTCCCTTATCAGGGCTGCGCAGCTCGTCTTCCTGTATCATGGCTGTGCAGTAGCCCCGCAAGGCAGCAAACGCATGCGCCGCAAGCCAGAGCCATGGGCTCACGTGGCTACTGCGCATGCACAGGTGCACTCACATGGCTACTGCACAGCCATGATACACGAAGACGAGCTGCGCAGCCTCGATGTGGAGGGGGGCCATGCTCAGCAACAGGGGGATTCAGACCACTGAGGAAAGCATCAATAAGATCCTGACACTTACCTCTCTCCAGGGTAAGGTCTGATTTTGAACCTGAGCTTCGGAAAAAGAGGCACTGTTGTGATATATACAGTACAATCTCTTCATAGTAAACTCAGAGAAAATAAACATTCGGGTATAGAAAGCGAAGTGTCCAGGTCCCGGCCAAGCACCATTATACAGTGGGATGCGAAAGTTTGGGAAACCTTGTTAATAGTCATGATTTTCCTGTATAAATCGTTGGTTGTTACGATAAAAAAATGTCAGTTAAATATATCATATAGGAGACATATACAGTGATATTTGAGAAGTGAAATGAAGTTTATTGGATATACAGAAAGTTTGCAATCATTGTTTAAACAAAATTAGACAGGTGCATAAATTTGGGCACCACAAAAAAGAAAGGAAATCAATATTTAGTAGATCCTCCTTTTGCAGAAATTACAGCCACTAAATGCTACCTGTAGGTTCCAATGAGAGTCTGGATTCTGGTTGAAGGTATTTTGGACCAATCCTCTTTACAAAACATCTCTAGGTCATTCAGGTTTGATGGCTTCCGAGCATGGACAGCTCTCTTTAACTCACACCACAGATTTTCAATTATATTCAGGTCTGGGGACTGAGATGGCTATTCCAGAACGTTGTACTTGTTCCTCTGCATGAATGCTTTAGTGGATTTTGAGCAGTGTTTAGGGTCGTTGTCTTGTTGAAAGATCCAGCCCCAGCGCAGCTTCAGCTTTGTCATTGATTCCTGGACATTGGTCTCCAGAATCTGTGGATACTGTGTGGAATCCATGCGTTCCTAAACTTTGACAAGATTCCCAGTCCCTGCACTGGCCACAAAGCCCCACAGCATGATGGAACCACCACCATATTTTACTGTAGGTAGCAGGTGTTTTTCTTGGAATGCTGTTATTTTTCCTCCATACATACGCCCTTGTTGTGCCCAAATAACTCAATTTTAGTTTCATCAGTCCACAGCACCTTATTCCAAAATGAAACTGGCTTGTCCAAATGTGCTTTAACATACCTCAAGCGGCTCTATTTGTGCTGTGGGTGGAGAAAAGGCTTCCTCTGCATCACTCTCGCATACAGCATCTCCTTGTGTAACGTGTGCCTAATGGTTGAACGATGCACAGTAACTCCATCTGCAGCAAAATTATGTTGTAGGTCTTTGGTGCTGGTCTGTGGGTTGACTCTGGCTGTTCTCACCATTCGCCGCTTCTGTTTTTCTGAGATTTTTCTTGGTCTGCCACTTCGAGCCTCAACTTGAACTGAGCCCGTGGTCTTCCATTTCCTCAATATGTTCCTAACTGTGGAAACAGATAGCTGAAATCTCTGAGACAGCTCTCTGTATTCTTCCCCTAAACCCTGATGGTGAACAATCTTTTTTTTCAGTTGTTTTGAGACCACCATGTTGCCACTCTTCAAAGAAAATTAAAAGAGGAGGGAAACTTACAATTGACTCCCTTAAATACTCTTTCTCATAATTGGATTCACCTGTGTATGTAGGTCAGGGGTCACCAATTTGAGTTCCAATAATTAGTTCTAAAGGTTTTGGAATCAATAAAAATGTCATGCACCTGCCTAATTTTGTTTAAACAATTATTGTGCACTTTCTGTAAATCCAATAAAAACTTCATTTCACTTCTCAAATATCACTGTATATGTCTTCTATATGATATATTTAACTGACATTTTTAATCGCAATAACCAACAATTTATACAGGAAAATCATGACGATTAACAAGGTTGCCCAAACTTTTGCATCCCACTGTAAGTATACGGGAGTAACATCTAGTATAGTAAACTTGATATAATAGAAATTCTGTTATGGTAAAGCTGTATTTTGCTCCTGCGGTATTCTGTGTCCGACTATAGTGGAAAATGAGCGGGTGCATGAGTAATACCTCATTCGAAAACCCATGAGCCATGGATGGTTGGCGGGCTGGCAGCCACTTGTAGCCTGTTTGCTATCTGCACACTACATTGGGCCTGTGTGGATTAACTATGCTTCCTGTGTAAGCTGCTGCCTGATTACTGAGGGACTTGCCTGTCATCTGTGGCTTGCTAGTGCATGGCTGCAACACTACAACATCATCCAGCCTGCACAGAAATGTGGACAGAGGAGCACACAATTAGTACTGTACCTGTATTAACTGGTGAGATCTATGTCCAAATGTTCTGTGTGTCTCCCGATGCCCGTGCATGAAGATACTTTACCTGTCACGCTGCCTGATGTACTTCCGCATTGGCACCCCATGTGGCTGCCACTGTTATAGCACAGTGACACCACACATATGCCCCAAGCATTACATTCCAGTAGTCAAATGGGACCCGAATGCAGAAGTGCAGTGGCGACACCAGGAGGCAGCGTGACAGGTGCAGTATTTCAATGCAAAGGGGCATCCGTGGGTACATATAATATTTGAAAGGGACAGCAGCTAGGGGTTTCGATGCTCGCGATATCACACACCATAAATGCTGTGCACCCAATCGACCACATGGGCCCCAAATTTCCCAGTATGTCTGATCAATACATTTGACCAATTATGGTCCGAAATTGGTTGAATCATTGATAAGGCATGCTTGTGGCGGCACGATTTTAATCCCATTCAATAATAATTAAATGATCGGCTGCAAAATCGCTAGATCTATGGCCACCTTAAAGTAACAGTATCAAACCAAGTGTTCTAAAATGACAATGTACAAATATGTTAATGTCTAAGTAGCTGTGTAAACATTTTCCTACTTTTCATGTTAAATATCAGAGGCAAAAGCTTTAATTCATTAGGTGTAGGTAGATTTTAGCTACGTTTGGAATGTCACATTTGCAAAGGTATGAATCTCTGCAGTCTGACATGCTTAGAACGGAGCAATATTGAAGCAGAGTTATATGAAAAGCCTGTCAGGTGTCAGGTTTCACACACACAATTGCAAATGTCTATGCTGTACATAAGATACATTTACTCTGCTCTCTGCAGGGAGCTCAGTCAGAGACAGGCAGAGCTTTCTCTCTCACACACACAGGGCTAACAGATAAAGTGTGAGGGAATTCCCCCTCCCCTCATGGTTCACTCTGTTGTCAGTTTTGCCATCAGAAAAGCGTAAAAGGAATTAGATAACAGTAAACAAAGAGATGTGAGTAACTTTCATCGATTATCTTCAGCATCTATGCTCAATAGACTATATTTTTCTACATATATTATATCTTCAAACTCCTAAACAAAGGACTGTGTTTTCAAATCCATGCTGTCCATCCATACATCTCTGTGTAAGGACAATTCAGTCTATACAGGCCCTTTGATCTCTGCAGGATACCAGCCACAGCCGTGAAAGTTCACACCTTGACTTTAAATAGGGCCTTTCTTAGCAGGAGCCCTGAGCTGTCTCTTGTCCATCCTAATGTGTAAACATCAATATTCAGCACAGACACTTCTAGCTGTATACCAACCAAGAAATATATATCCAATTGACAAATCAACAATAATTCTACTTAAGTCTGTTGGAATCTACAGAAAGACAAAGAGAGGATCCAGGGGACGTGGGAAAAGACGTTATTCACTGCAGAACCAAAATAACTTTGTGACAAAATCTACAGAGTACACCCAGCCAACAACCCTAATAGCTCCAGCACAATCCAGCAGAGATGACAGCCACACATCTGGAGACTGTTCCCTCCTGGAGTCCTCAATCTCAGACCTCAGCTCCCAGGGTAGCCCCATCAAGGCTGTCCTCTGCAACGTCAGATCAATAAACAACAAAACCGCAATCATACATGATCTAATAGAGTCTTCTGATCTGGCCTGCCTGACTGAAACCTGGCTTTCTGAACCTGTTGGCCCCACCCTGGAGGCAGCTGTGCCAACAAACTATTCCGTGATATACTGCAACAGGAAAGAACGCAGGGGAGGAGGGGTTGCACTTTGCTTTAGATCAGCTTTGAAAATCAGACTACTTACTGTAGGTCCTACCAACTCGTTTGAATGCTTGGGGGTGCAACTTTCAGCTGAGGAAAACATTAACATATTGCTGATCTACCGCCCACCAGAAAAATACTCAGACTTCCTTGAGGAACTTGTAGACCTCCTATGCAACCTAACACTGGAACACCCCAGATGGATTGTTCTTGGAGATTTCAATACATGGGTGGATGACTCCTCCTCACAATTTGGAAAAGAGCTACCTCGTGCCTTACATGAACTGGGCTTCCTCCAATCAGCTCTGCTACTCACAGGAAAGGTCACACTCTGGACCTTATATTCCATACTGGGCTGTCAATAGCCAATGTGGAAATTAATCCTGTTGCCTGGTCAGACCATCACACTATCCACTTCTCCCTCTCAATACCAGCCGTCAAACACCAGGTCAAGAATCAAATAAAATATCGCCGCTTAAAAGGGCTAACACCTCAACATATCCAAGATAACCTTAGCTTTGATGAATTGACTGACTCCAGCTTGGACCCTGATACTCTGGTGTTTAAATACAACAAATGTGTGTCCTCCACCTTTGAGACCATTGCTCCTCTGCGCACCAAATATCTTACTCCACACCATCATGCACAGTGGTTTGATAACGCTATAAAAGAGCTGAAAAGACAAGGCCGAAAACTTGAGAGGCTGTGGCGCAAATCTCAGTCCCCAGAAGACAAACATGCCTTAATCTTCCACTTGAAGAGCTACCAAAAGGTAATCACGGGAAAAAAATCATCCTTTCTATCACAAGAGATTGCAAATGCAGTTAACAAACCAGCCCAACTGTTCCGCACAGTGGAAAAACTCTGCAACCCAGCATGTCAAAAACTTAATATCGAGTCTTCAAAGGACCTCTGTGACCAATTTGCCCATTTCTTCACAGACAAAGTCTCCGCTATAAGGTCCGCCATCCAACTTACAGCATCTGAGCCTAATATAGCGCCGAAGACCATTAGCAGAGACAAAGTAACACCTTGGTCAAACTTCAAAGAAATTGATGAAGAAGTCACATCAAGCATCCTCCTTCACGTCCGCCTAACTACCTGTGACCTGGATCCTGGCCCAACACAGTTCATGTTGAACTGCCCCGACCTGTTCGTACCGGTATTCCTCAAAATTGTTAACTGTTCCTTACAATCAGGGATATTTCCTGCTTTACTGAAGGAAGCAATCATCAGGCCTCTCCTCAAAAAACCCTCCCTGGACCCAGATGCAATGACCAGCTACAGACCTGTCTCTAACCTCCCCTTTCTGGGAAAGCTAATTGAAAAAGCTGTATACCTCCAGCTAGAAGCCAGAATCCTACAAAATAACAGTTATGACCCATTCCAGTCTGGCTTCAGGAAACACCACAGCACTGAAACTGCCCTCATCCAAATATGCAACCACCTGCTCATGGCAAGAGACAGAGGAGAGTGCTCGATCCTCATACTGCTAGACCTTTCTGCAGCCTTTGACACAGTTGACCATGACATCTTGATAAACAGGCTACAGGAATACTGCGGCATTGATGGCATAGTACTTCAGTGGTTCCAATCCTTCTTGAGTGGCAGAACCCACAAAGTGTCTATGGGGCCCTTCCTGTCCACCCCTGTAACACTTAAGTATGGGGTGCCCCAGGGCTCAATCCTCTCTCCCCTGCTTTTCACGATTTACATGCTACCGTTGGGAAAACTAATCCAAAAACATGGCCTGACATACCACTGCTATGCAGACGACACCCAACTATATCTTTCCTTCAAGCCTGGTGTGACAGACCCAACTCTAACTATAAACGCCTGCTTACGTGAACTACAGCAATGGATGAATGACAACTGGCTGAAACTAAATGCAGACAAAACTGAAGTCCTTCTGATTGGAGGGCAGAGCATGATAACAAAACAACTTAACTTGCAGTCTTCACCACTGGGAATAGGAGGCAAGGATCTACGCAGCTCTGATCATGTGCGTAGCCTGGGAGTTCTAATTGATGGGGATTTAAACTTCAGAACTCAAATCTCTGCTGTGGTGAAATCATCCTATTTTCACCCGAAGAACATTGCAAAAATCAAGGACCTCATACCCCCAGAAGATCTGCCAACCTTAATCCACGCCTTCATCACATACCGACTGGACTACTGCAATGCTCTCTACACTGGCCTTCCAAAAAAGGCCTTGTACCGCCTACAGCTGATACAGAATACTGCTGCCAGACTGCTAACCAACCAACCCCATCACTGCCACATAACGCCAGTCCTGCATTCCCTTCACTGGCTACCTATAGAATGGAGGGTCCTATTCAAGATCGGCCTACTGACATTTAAATCCCTGAATAATCTGGGCCCTGGATACATGAAAGATATGTTACAGCTGCGAAGCAATCCCCGCATTCTCAGATCCACAGGTTCTAATAATCTAGTCATACCCAGAGTCCACTTAGAAACTTTTGGTCCCAGAGCCTTCTGTCATGCTGCCCCTACGTTTTGGAACTCCTTACCTCAACAGATCAGGACAGCCCCATCCCTGGACGTGTTTAAATCCAGACTGAAAACCCACCTGTTCAGTCTGGCATTTGCAGAAATATAACTTTTGTTGTGTGAATACTTCATCCTACTAATTACTGAATCTGAGAGAGCCTAAGCGCTTTGAGTCCTATGGGAGAAAAGCGCTATAGAAATGTTATTGTATTGTATTGTATAAGAATTCAAATGTATACACCCGTACTTAGCAGCACCTCCCAAACATTTCCTATCTCAGTTGAAAAAAACAAAACCTGTTAATCGATAGTGTTCCTTTAAGAATACAACTCGACTTATTGGCTGACAAACTGCCCACGTTACAAGAATACAACTCGACTTATTGGCTGACAAACTGCCCACGTTACCTTTGTACTGTGAAAAGTTGCCTCTCTGGTTATAAATCCTGTTTCAAAAATATGAACACATGACCTGAAGCTGTAGAGGTGAATGCGTTTACAATGGGTTTTAGGGATGCTGCTGTGTCACCTTTGCTTTGCATCATCATTTTTTCAAAGACTGCAGTCTATGACCATGGAGGTTTGTGCTGCAGCTGTTGCACAGCTTCTTGACTAAGGGCTCCTTTCCAAGAGCAGCTAAATGCAGTGAATTCACCGCTTGACAGCTGCTCCTGTTCACTAGTTGGGCGCTTGCTTAAGCTCAGCATGGGGGGTGGACAGGGGCCCATTCATGAAATTACTATAATCCCAATAAAAATTAGTAGTTCTGTTCCACCCCTACAGGTTACAACAAATCGATTCTCAAGAAATGGGGTTTTAATATGAACAGTTTCTCGATTTATTCTTCATTCACAATATCTTCAAATGTTTCAGATAAGTTGTATGGATACAAGTGACGTAACAATAGTTGTATGGATAAAAGTTAAGAGTTCCAATTTACTTAAAAAGACTGCCTGATACGTGTTTCACGGCCAAAAAGTACCGGTAGCTTCCTCAGAGGCACACTTGCACCGCTGAATAGTTTCTCTTTAGAACAAAGATGGCGAGTATACTTGCCTTTGATCCATAGTCGACGTTTGTATACAGTGTACCTCTGAGGAAGCGGCTTTTCGGCCATGAAACACATGTCAGGCAGTCTTTTTATGTGAATTGGAACTCTGAACTTCTATCCATACAACTTGTCCGCAACATTTGAAGATATTGTGAATGAAGAATAAATAGAGAAACTGTTCATATTAAAATATTAAAACCCCATTTCTTGAGAATCCACTTATAAAATTGCATGTAAGCACAGCAGATGCACCATGAGATGGTTTTTGGCTGCCTGGTATCGCCACCATGTGTCAAAAACATGCACGGTGTTACCAAACTCTGCCATTCAGCTGCATGTAATTGCAGCCAAAGGGTGCTTTTGGATGGATTCCAGAAAGCTGAACTGCCTGACAAGCATGCTGTTCAGCTTCATGTGAAGACAGTGGCGTAACAATAGAGGTTGCAGAGGTTGTGACCGCACTGGGGCCCTTCCTCAACCGCAGTATTAGCGCTCTTTTGGTCCTGTGCTGGTAATAGTCACTTCTATAGATGCTTTGAATAGCAATAATCATAAACAAACTGTTCCCCACCCCCCTCTTGGACCTTTGACACTGGTTTTCCTTAGCAGGATTTGGTGACTGCATCAATTTTTATGAATAGAGTGGTTGGGAGGCCCCAATGTAAAACTTTCACTGAGGCTAAAGCTTCTAAGCTATGCCACTGCGTGAAGTGCCTTATAAAATAATTAACACGCAGTAATAAAAGCTCTGCTATTGAGTTACATGCAGGACAAGAAAAAAACCAATTGTGCCTGAGAAATTTCCATCGCTGAAAAAGTCTATCTTTATAGCACATTACATCCAAAAAAAAAAAGTTACTATGCAACAGAGGTCCTTTAACCTACCTGTAAAATGTAATAACTAAAGGCTTGTAATGGACACTCAATTACAGTTTCCCAGAACTTTCATTGGTGGTTGTTCCAGGGGCCAGTTTTAGGAAATGTCACTGTACAGGCATATTGCTTGAATGCAGCCAGGCATCCCGTTATGATATATAGAAATCAGAGAATGAGCAGGAGGTGCCAATAATGACTGTTTAATATTATTATTATTTATTGTATTTATAAAGCTGCACAATAGATAAATGGGTTAACATACAAGTTAGGGCATACAAGGAGCTCATAACAAAAACAAGATCATGCAAAAGTCTTTGATAACAGTAGTTCAGTGTCTGGTAAAAATAGGGGTGACGAACCGTAAGATTGCATAATCAAGCTGGAAACACCAGGAAGGAGGGACCTGCCAGAGGCTTACAATATAAAGGGTGGGAGTAGAGACAATAGGTGAATCTGTTGAGAGGGTGCCCAGCAGAACGTATTATGGTGCTGATGTAGGGAGGGAGGTGAAAAGGTGAGTCTTGAGGGCTCGTTTGAAGGTATTAAAGGTGGGGGCGAGTCTGATGGGGGCAGGTTCCAGAGAGTAGAGGCAGCCCTAGTGAAGTCTTGCAGTCGTGCATGGGAGTGAGATATGAGTGGTGTGACCAGGCACAGGTCGTTGGAGGATCGGAGGAGACGGGCTGGTATGTGCCTGTGGACAAGATCGGAGCTATAGGTTGGGCAAATCCTGTGCACCAATTTGTAGGCCAAGCACAGAATTTTGAAATTGATCCTGAAGTGGATGGGGAGCCAGTGGAGGGCTTTGCACAGGAGAGTTGTAAAGGAGCTGCGATGAGAAGAGTTTATCAGTCTGGCTGCCGCATTCATTACCAATTGAGGGGGGCAATACGGCTAGAGGGGAGGCCAGACAAAAGAGAATTGCAATAGTCTAAGCGGTAGATAAGGGTGTGCATGAGTGTTAGGGGACAGGTAGTGGTGGATCCTGGAGGTGTTGCGGAGGCCTAAGTTGCAGAATTGGGCAATACTTTGGATGTGGGGTGCAAAGGAAAGTGAAGAGTCCTGGGTAAAACCTAGGCAGCGGGCTTGGACGGTAGGGCGGATGGTAGTGTTGTCGATAGTGATATGCATATCTGGGAGGGGTGCAGCTGTGCAGGGCAGGAATATCAGAAGCTCAGTTTTGTCCAAATTAAGCTTCAGGAACCTGGCGGCCATCCAGGAGAAAATGGATGTGAGGCAGGTGGAGACCTTGGCCATTGCTGGAGGAGGAGAGATCTGGGATGTGGAGGTAAGTATATATCTGGATGTCGTCCACATACAGGTGGTAGCTGAAACCTATGGAGATGATTTTCCCAACTGAGGCATAAGCAGGGCTATTTAACCACTTCCCCTCTGCCAGGACGAGTAACTATGCCCCTGCAGAATGCCACAACTCTAGGCAGGGACGTAGCTACGTTCCTCCCCCACGCTCGGTACCGCCGCTCATTACTGACAATCGTAAGCCGCTAGATCAATGGATGGGAACACAGTCCCCATTCATTGATCGAAGTCCCCGTGTGAATGACCCCAGCCGTCTATTCAGTCGGCTCTTCCATTCACAAAACCCAACCAGGCAGTCCTTCTGTTTCCATACTAATAGTACTCAAACTGAAGTCACCACTGAGGACATCTTGTCGCCAAATTGTAAAATTACATCGCTTTTTTTTTTTTTTTTTTTTTAGTAAATGATCCCTAGTTACCTTGTTTTTTCTATTTAAATTAACCCCTGACCACCCACACTCCCCTAAAGTTACCAAATGTGTTTTTTTGAAAAAAAAAAAAAAAAAATAGTTACCTTAGGGACAGAACTTTTTTTTTTTTTAATATGTACAGTGGTTTGCAAAAGTATTCGGCCCCCTTGAAGTTTTCCACATTTTGTCATATTACTGCCACAAACATGAATCAATTGCATTGGAATTCCACGTGGAAGACCAATACAAAGTGGTGTACATGTGAGATGTGGAACAAAAATCATACGATTCCAAAAAAAAATTTTTTTTAATAACTGCAAAGTGGGGTGTGCGTAATTATTCTGCCCCCTGAGTCAATACTTTGTAAAACCACCTTTTGCTGCATTTAAAGCTGCCTGTCTTTTAGGGTATGTCTCTACCAGCTTTGCACCAGTTGGCATCTAAAGACTGAAATCCTTGCCCATTCTTCTTTGCAAAACAGCTCCAGCTCAGTCAGATTAGATGGACAGCGTTTGTGAACAGCAGTTTTCAGATCTTGCCACAGATTCTCGATTGGATTTAGATCTGGACTTTGACTGGGCCATTCTAACACATGGACATGTTTTGTTTTAAACCATTCCATTGTTGCCCTGGCTTTATGTTTAGGGTCGTTGTCCTGCTTGAAGGTGAACCTCCGCCCCAGTCTCAAGTCTTTTGCAGTCTCCAAGAGGTTTTCTTCCAAGTTTGCCCTGTATTTGGCTCCATCCATCTTCCCATCAACTCTGACCAGCTTTCCTGTCCCTGCTGAAGAGAAGCACCCCCAGAGCATGATGCTGCCACCACCATTTTTGACAGTGGGGATGGTGTGTTCAGAGTGAAGTGCAGTGTTAGTTTTCCATTTTGGTCTCATCTGACCAGAGCACCTTCTTCCACATGTTTGCTGTGCCCCCCACATGGCTTGTGGCAAACTGTAAACGGGACTTCTTATGCTTTTCTGTTAACAATGGCTTTCTTCTTGCCACTCTTCCATAAAGGCCAACTTTGTGCAGTCCACGACTAATAGTTGTCCCATGGACAGATTCCCCCACCTGAGCTGTAGATCTCTGCAGCTTGTCCAGAGTCACCATGGGCCTCTTGACTGCATTTCTGATCAGCGCTCTTCTTGTTCGGCCTGTGAGTTCAGGTGAACAGCCTTGTCTTGGTAGGTTTACAGTTGTGCCATACGCCTTCCATTTCTGAATGATTGCTTGAACAGTGCTCCGTGGGATGTTCAAAGTTTTGGAAATCTTTTTGTAGCCTAAGCCTGCTTTAAATTTCTCAATAACTTTATCCCTGACCTGTCTAGTGTGTGGACTTCATGGTGTGGTTGCTCCCAATATTCTCTTAGACAACCTCTGAGGCCGTCACAGAGCAGCTGTATTTGTACTGACACTAGATTACACACAGGTGCACTCTATTTAGTCATTAGCACTTATCAGGTAATGTCTATGGGCAACTGACTGCACTCAGACCAAAGTAGGCTGAATAATTACGCACACCAGACTTTGCAGTTATTTATTTGTAAAAAAACAGTGTTAGTTACCTGGTAACATCCTTTTTAGTAACCTCCAGGACAGGTCCACCATGAGACGACATAGGCTCCTCCCAGGAACAGGAAACGTCCAAATTAGAGCACTCTATAAATTTTAAGCCAACCCCTCCATCGCTAGTCAACTACAAGAACTGTTAACCGTTAAAGAGGCATATTCATATTATTATACACATTCATCTATACATATATCCCGTTATCCGGGTGGGTTACGGACCTGTCCTGGAGGTTACTAAAAAGGATGTTACCAGGTAACTAACACTGGTTTTTCCAGTAACCTCCAGGACAGGTCCACCATGAGAAGATGAGCAAGAAATCTTACCAATTTTAGGGTGGGCCGACTGCCTGCAGAACTTTCTCCCAAAGGATTGTTGTCTTGCAGTCATCAGATTCACCCTGTAATGTCTTGAAAAGGTGCACATACTTGTCCACGTAGCGGCTCTACAAATTTCTTCTGGCGTAGCACCCGCTCTGTAGGCCCATGATGTAGCAGCTGCCATAGTTGAATGAGCCCTAACTGCACCTAGTAAAGTAGATCCTGTCAACCTATAGGCTTCCTCTATACACAGTCTTATCCACTTGCCTATAGTTCTTTTTGACATCCTCATGCCTTTAGTAGCTCCTGACGAATTGATAAATAGAGCTCTTGATTTCCTAAAATCTGCTACTCTGTCCAAATAAGCAATGAGACACCTCCTAACATCTAAGGTTGGTTCTTCGTTGAAGGAGGGTAATATGATCTCCTGGGATCTATGAAAATTCATAGCTACCTTAGGAAGGAACTCTTCACATGTTTTTAATATCACCCTATCATTAAATATGAGACAAAAGGGTTCATCACAGCATAAGGCTTCTAGTTCACTCACTCTCCTGGCTGAAGTAATTGCTACTAGAAAAATAATCTTCATTGTTAATTGTCTTAATGGAATTTCTGATACTGGCTCAAATTGGTCTCCCTTTAAGACCCTTAATACCAAAGAGAGATCCCAACTCGGAATCTTTTTATTAATTATAGGTTTTCTTCTTTCTATGGATCTAAAAAACTGTATGATCAGGGGGTCATTTGCTAATTTTTGATCTAAATAAGTAGATATCGCTGTAACCTGTACCTTCAAGGTACTGAGGGCAATGTTTTTCTCCACACCGTCCTGTAAAAATTCTAATACGGTTGGTATTGTCTCTCCGGAAAATCCTGACTCTTTCCACAAATTGAAAGTCTTCCAGTACTTTAAATATATTTTCCTAGTTACCTTCTTTCTACAGTCGAGGAGGGTACTGATAACTCTCTCTGAGACACCTCTCTTTCTCAAAGGAGACCTTTCAGAAGCCAGGCACACAGGTTTAGATTTGGTATGTAACTTATACTTCCTCTCTCTACCTGAGATAGTATCCTTCTGTGAGGTAATTTTATCGGACCCTCTAGTCTCATTTTCAGGAGAATCGGATACCAGCTCCTCCCCGGCCAATCTGGAGTTATCATGATCACTGTTGCTCTGGTCTGCCTTAACTTTTGCAAAACTCGAGGTATTAGCTGGATTGGTGGAAACGCATATGCCTTTCTGAATGTCCATCTCTGACTGAGCGCATCCACCGCCTCTGCTCCCTCTCTTGGATTTAGGGAATAGAACCTCTTGCACTTTGTATTTGCTCTGTTTGCAAAGATGTCGAGCTGAGGTCGGCCCCATCTCTTGACCAGATTCCTGAAGACTTTGTTGGATATCTCCATCTCCGAATTTGATAGTCTGTGTCTGCTCAGGAAATCCGCCATGGTGTTCAAAGATCCCTTCAAGTGGACTGCTGTGAACGAGAGGAAGTTCTCTTCCGCTATTAATAGAATTTCCATCATCAGGTCTAGAAGTTTTCTTGATCTTGTTCCCCCCTGACGATTTATGTAGGCCACTGTCGTGGTATTGTCTGTTCTCAGTTGAACATGTTGCCCCTTCAGTGACTGTACCGCCTGTACTAGTACTTCTCTCACTGCTCTTAGCTCTCTGTAATTTGATGACTGATTTCTTATTAGCTTTGACCAGAGACCCTGAAATATCTTCCCCTCTAAATGGGCTCCCCATCCTAGGAGACTTGCATCCGTGGTAATGCATCTTTGTGCTGGTATTGTCCATAATCTTCCTTCGGTTAGGATCTTTTCCGACATCCACCACTCTAATGAGTTTAGTATTATGTTTGGACATCTCACTTCCCTTTCTAAATCTTCCTGCTTTTTGTTCCAGACTCCCATCATCCAACTCTGGAGCTCTCTTGTGTGTAACAGTGCCCATTGGATGGCAGGAGATGTTGACGTCAGAAAACCTAGTATTCTCATGACTTCTCTTATTGTCAGAACTGGGTTCCTTATACAGTCCTGTATTATTTTCTTTAGTTTTGTCATCTTTTCTTCTGTTAAATACAGTCTTCTCCTCTCTGAGTCTATCACAACTCCTAGAAACTGTATTCTTGACTTCGGCTGTAGCACCGACTTTTCCCAATTTATAATCCATCCGAGAGTCTGTAGTTGATCTAGTACTCTCTTTGTGTCTTCTTCCGCTTGTTGATATGAGTCTGCTACTACTAATAAGTCGTCTAGATAGGGAATCACTAGGATTCCCTTTACATGTAAGTCTTTTATCACTTCTCCCATCACTTTTGTGAAGATGCGAGGTGCTGATGAAATTCCGAAGGGCAGGACTCTGAACTGGAAGTGTTGAATTGATTCTTTTTCTTTTATTGCAAACCTCAGAAATTTTTGTGACGACTCTCTTATTGGAATGTGCCAATAAGCATCTCTTAGATCTATATTCGTCATTACACAGTTGGGGGTTAGTAAGTTTCTCATAGAGAAGATTGATTCCATCCTGAATCTTTGATAAGTCACAGAAGGGTTTAATGGCTTCAGGTTCAGAACTAACCTGAATTTCCCCGTCGGTTTCTTTACCATGAATATGGTCGAGTAAAAATCCCTGCGAAGCTGATCGCACGGTACCGGAACTACCACTCTTTCCTCTATCATGCCTTTTATGATGCTTTGCAAAGCCTGACGCTTTTGTTTCTCTTTTGGAAGAGGAGTGGAAATGAACCTGTTTCCCGGAAGCGACCGAAACTGAATTTTGTACCCCTGACTTACAAGATTGAGGATGAAATCGTTTTTGGTTATGTTCGTCCATTGGGAATAAAATCCTGTTAGACGACCCCCAACTCTTTCTTTGGCGTCACTTCTTTTCTTGGTTTTCTGGGTTCCGAAAAAGAAAATTCTCTCTCGTTCCCTCTCTGTTGATGGCCCAGGGTTTTCTTCTTTGCTGAGGTTTATCCCTGTTTTCTTGCCTATTTCTTCTAAAGAATCTTTTGTTCTGTATATATTTCTTCTTTTTTGGAAACCCCTTCTTTCTATCGCTAGTTCTTTCTAATATTTCGTCTAGCTGGGCCCCAAATAAAAGCTCCCCATCAAAAGGTATGTTACATACCCTAGCTTTAGAAGCCTGACTTCCATCCCAATTTTTAATCCATAAATTACGTCTGGCGGAATTAATTAGGGCAGTCGTTCTTGCATTTACCCTTATGTTTTCTGCTGCCGCAACAGTTATGTAGTCTGTGGCCTTTGAAACCACCTCAAGTGATTCTAAGATTTCTTCCTTAGATGACCCTTTTTCTACCTTTTCTTCTACTTTCTTAACCCATACTGCTAACACTCTCGATACACATGTTGTTGCAGCTGCTGGTCGAAAATTTGCTCCTGCTGAGGTCCATGCCTTCTTCAGAGCAAATTCCACCTTTTTATCCTGTGGATCCTTAAGGTATCCGAGGTCCTCAAAAGCTAATTCATTGTCCTTATTTACTTGAGAAAAAGCTGCGTCAAGCCTAGGACACCGATCCCATATCTTGGCATCTGTTTCTGCAAATGGAAATCTTTTAATAAACCCCTTAGACATGAATAACTTTCTATCTGGGTATTTCCATTGACTAAGAATAGTATTCTTTGTAGACTTATGTACAGGAAATGTAAGGGCCTCCTCTGGTTCCATTCCCTGGTACAATTTATCATGTAGTGACACTTCTTCAGATTTCTTTGTCTCAATCTTCAAAGTATTATTAATCGCCAAGATAAGTTGGTCAGTTTCATCAGCCGGAAACCTGAACCTAGAAATTTTCTTTATATCTGACTGACTCTATACTTTTAACCGAAGATGCATCGGAATCATCACCATCATCCTCCTCTCCTTCCATTTCCTCCTCAGAGGAAGAAATAATAGGTCTTTTACTGGAGGATTTACTTTTACTCTTACTTTTTGCAGGCTGTTCGGGCTGAGTAGCATCACTATTAGGTGTAGGAATTACTGGTGCTGTTGTACTAGGGCCTGCATTACTAGTATCTGTAGCTGGGGTCATGGCAGCAGAGAAAACTTCTTTCAACGATTTAATTGTATCAGACATCTCCTGCTTAACAGCTGACATAATCTCCTCCTTTAATCCCCCTGATTGTTCCTGAATTAGTTTAACAAAACAAGGTTGGCAAAACTGCTTATTATAAGTATGGGCAAGTTTTGTGTCACTGAGCGGGCAACGCCTCCTAGGCCTTGACGGGTCAGTAGACTCTGTGCCCTATAATAAAACACAATAAACAAAAGAAGTGTCACCTGTCTGTCTAAAAAGACCTCCGTAAAGCAACACCCTTGTGCCCATGTCAGAATGTGAGGAAAGCAGCTTCCCTACCCCAGACAGGAGGAAATAAAAAGGTACTAGTATTTCAGAATAAACTATACCAAGGACCTTTGAGTAAATGTTTACTGGATAATGTAACACATTAATTCAAGTACTTCATTAAAGGTGTCCACATAAACACATTGTAGAGACCACCAAACTCCAGAATATATTAGCATAATAGCATAGTATAGTATCATATAGTAGCATAGCATAGTATAACATAGCCTAATAAACTGCTATATAATATCACAGACCTCAGACAGACGTAATATATACATATATACTGTCTATGCAGAGACCTCAGATCAGACGCTAATGTGCCAGGCAAAAACACCCACCAAGTCAGACCTCAGCATAGACGCGGTGCAAGGCGTTCGGCTCATACCGTAAAGGTCCCCAAGCCTTCCGCCACCTTACCTTTCCTGGCTCCTGCTTAGCGTCCATCCTGCTCCGCACGCAACACGAAATGCCGAGCAATGCAGGCTTCCGGCGTCTCTTCACCCACGCTTCCGGAAGTGACGTCACGTAAGGGCGGAAGTACGCTAACGAGCGTCGCCATTGAGGGCAAAAACCTTCGCCAACCCTCCGGAGGCCCAGGCTTCTCCTCGTCACTTCCGGCGCGCCACAGCCTCCGCCATCAGGGAATCATGGACGCCGTTCGCGTCCTCGGAACTACCACCACCCGGGCAGCCATGACGTTTCTTGGAGAAGGTAGATATTCTCCTCCTCCTACCGGAACCTCGACCCTCTCCAGGCAGGTCCCCATGCGCCGCCAACCACGGTCCCCAGCACACCTGGCTAGACGGACCGGCGAGCGACAGAGTACTCTTTCCTGGAACAGGAAACGTCAACTGGCGATGGAGGGGTTGGCTTAAAATTTATAGAGTGCTCTAATTTGGACGTTTCCTGTTCCTGGGAGGAGCCTATGTCATCTCATGGTGGACCTGTCCTGGAGGTTACTGGAAAAAAATGTTTGGAATCATGTATGATTTTCGTTCCACTTCTCACGTGTACACCACTTTGTATTAATCTTTCACGTGGAATTCCAATAAAATTGATTCATGTTTGTGGCAGTATTATGAAAAAATGTGGAAAACTTCAAGGGGGCTGAATACTTTTGCAAACCACTGTATTTAGAGAAGATATATTACAAATACTTTATACATTATGGGCTTGTAATTAGGGATAGACACAAAACTGAAAAAATGCACCTTTATTTCCAAATAAAATATTGGCGCCATAAATTGTACTAGGGAAAATTTTTAAATGTTGCAATAACCGGGACAAATGGGCAAATAAAATGAGTGGGTTTTAATTACGTTAGCATGTATTATTTTAAAACTATAATGGCAAAAACTTAGGAATAATGAATTTTATCCATTTTTTTTCTTATTATTTCTGTTAAAACGGAGTTAGATTAAAATAATTCTTAGCAAAAAGTACCCCTAAAGAAAGCCTAATCGGTGGTGAAAAAAACAAGATATAGATTGTTTTGTTGTAATAAGTAGTAATAAAGTTGTAGATGAATGAATGGAAGGAGCGCTGACAGGTGAAAATTGCTCTGGTTTTTAAAGGGGAAAAGCCCTTCGAGGTGAAGTGGTTAATAGTCTAATAATAATTATAATAATATAATAATACACAGTATCCAAGGAAAATAATTAAAAGAACAAAGGTGATACCTAGGATTTCTTCTGTCTGGGTACAGTACGATAGTCCAGATTACAGTAGTATTTAAATTCTGTGTTCCTTGGCATACCTAAGCAACTCTTGAAGTACCCTTTGCAACAAGATAACAAGAGAAGAAGCTGAAGATCATACTATGCAAATAAGATTTGCTACTCTAGAAAATATAAAGGATTCCAGTTTTGCTATACATTCGCAGAAAGGCGTGGGCTGAGCTGAGGGTGATTTATTATACAAAATACAATCCTTTAAAGAAGAGGAAAGATCAATCTTAAAGCACATCTCTGGTGTACAATAAAAAACAAATATGCCTAATGATAAAAAGGTGTAACAGATCAGCAGGGCCGGGTCAAGGTTCTCCAGTACTAGAGGTGGAGATTCTAACGGCTTATGAGGGAAACACTGGGTGGCAGCCTTCCCAGCTGGCTGAATCATGTAGATACACCCGTGTTGAAAGGACTCAGCTGGAGCTTGATTCAAAGGAGTGCGTGTCCCTCCGACATCATCCCATCCAGCTGATGTCAACACGCACAACACGTTGTTCCGTAACCCCCCCCCCCCCCAAATGCGTTTCATTGCTTAGCAACTCATCAGGGGCTTTGGAGCTGTGGATGTGACGTGTATTTAAAAAGTGTAACCTCGCGTGTTCAGTGTTAATCTCACAAGCGGACATCAGCACACTCAGATTACATTAGGTCCAGCAGATGAATTAAGAGTGCCTTATTACATAAACAAAACATGCAGAACATGTGTACATAGAAATACATATAAGGAACATCAGCCAACATAAAGATAACAAGTATAAAAATACCAGCAACAGCACAAGCAAATGTTATTCCCATGAACTCAGTTTGTGCGGAGTTAAAGACAGCACTACTCAGCAGTGCTATACCATACACTGCCCCACTGCATTTACCCACCCGCAGCATACATATTGCACTTTTGTAGCAGCCTTTGCACAAAAATTATTCTACAATCAGAATGCAGCACGCACGCATGCACGCACGCACGCACACACACAGAGTCAGTGGTGAAAGGTTAATATAAGTTAACTCAACTTGGTTTCTAAATAAAACCAGGATCTATGCACTGCTGGAATGAATCACCAGGGCAAGACCTCCCAACTCATGCAAGTGGAGATTTTAGCTTGTGTTGCTCAATTTAAGCTCTGCTGCTTTAGCAAAATATGTATACATGGCTCTGCATTAATGGTGCCTTCCCACATGTGCAAAACTACCCATGCCTGTGCATTACTGCACTCCCATTAGGGGTGTAACTACAAGGGAGCAGCCCATGCAATTGCAGGGGGGGGCAGAGCTGTGAGGGGGCCTCAACTGCTAACCTTACCGTCCTCCGATAAAGGGGTCCAGCCTTCAGATCAGGTGTTTTTGTGGCTACACTTCTTATGGATGTAAAGATTATGGTCACACTTATTTTATGATGAATAAAAATAGCAACAAAATTGGCTCTTGGGTGCATGAGAATATCAAACTTTCATTAGTTTACCCTAAATATTAATATAATAACATACAAATGACAGTACACATTACAACACAGAGTAAAAATACTGTGCCACTATACAACCTCATAAGCAACTGGGGCTGCTGTCCCCATATGTAACTGGCAAGTCCAGGCCCTGCTATTGAGTCTAGATAGAAAGCAAAGCACCTTGAAGGCAGTGTGGAAGTTTAAAGAATTCTCAATGATCCTGCTAAAGGATTATAAAATTGCCGGTACTATGCCAGTGGGTGAAGCATACAAACGAAGCACAGTTCCATGCAAATGGAAGCAATAAAGGATGCATATATTCCCAGTGAAAGAGTTCCTGGAACTAGAAGGTTATCACTGATCCCATTCGCAGATCACAAGGTCATAGCACAGATTAGTGAAGCATACAAGTGAATCACAGATCCATGCAAGAGCATCAAAGACACAGAGAGGATGAATTCCTAGAAATCTTAGAACCATAACGGATCCCATTCGCAGATCTCAAAGTCACTACACTGGTGAGTGAAGCATAGATCCTGTGCAGCAAGAAGCATCCAGTGATATAAGTCGCTCACATCAGATGAAAGATCTAAGCTTCCACAGCCTGGACGATGCAACAAAGTGGCACCCTCAGTCGCAGAGCCCAGTAATGTCAGTAGGATGCCGCAAACAGCATAAACTCTTGATGGACACATCAAGTGTGTCAGAACTTGATCACAGTTCAAATGCAGATTCCAAACTCAGGCAGCCCATCGGTGCAGATAAACAGTTCCACTCTTGTGGTAACTTGCAACAAGATGTATCACCATAGTTACCCATACAGGCTGCAGGGCGTCCCACTGATGCAGGGTGAAAAGAGACATTATGCCAGTGAAGGTTGCTAGCTGTAGTGAAACTGGCACAATATGTCCTACATTTTCGACGTTTCACTGCTCGAGCAGCATTATCAAGGACAGGACATCATAAAACATGCTTAAAAGTGCAATGCGCCGCCTGTATGCATCATACGCGTACAAATATACGCATGCGCACCAAATATTTTTTGACCCTTGCAAGATGGTCCCCCAGGCTGTGAGGTTCACCAGGGGTAGGCAAGAGAAAGGGTGTGAACGTTGGGGGGCCCATCAGAGTTTTTCTAGGGGCCCAATTATTTGTAGTTATGCCTCTGACTCCCATATAACTACAAATATTTTTAAAAAATGTTTTAACTGCGCGCTAATAAGTTACTTGGTCTCTATTCATAAATCAATAAAAAGTATCAGTTTACATTCAAAATACAAGGAGGTGCTGATAAGTTCATGGCTTTGCACTTTTCAGGATGAAATAGAAAAAATGAGTGGGCATATCACAGCGTAATATCTCAGCATATGCAAATAATAGGCATTTGCAATGCTTAAATGAGAAGCCGGGGTGGCAAAGGCACAAGCAAGTTTCACTGTGTTGGAGTTATGGGCCGGCATGAAGTTTTCATTTCTCCAGGCAAAATCAGCAAAAGGACATTACATTAACACTGAGATCACGAGGGAAAAGAAGCGCACAGGGGTTTATAAAATGGAGTTAAAAACAGTAAAAATTATAAATCAGGTGGCTTACCTCAATAAGGACATACTCATAGGAGAAAAAGAGAATTACATTTTTGCACAGGCAACGTGTTTCACAGGTCTAAGCCCGCTTCCAAAGTATGTAGAGCCAGTATGCATGAAAAGCTCCATCCATACTGGCTCTACATACTCTGTCACTCTTATTGGCCTGAGGAAGCGAGCTTAGACCCGTGAAACGCGCTGCCTGTGCAAAAATAAAATTCATTTTTCCTATGAGAATGTCCTCATTGAGGTATGCCACCTCATTTATCAATTTTACTGTTGTTTTTAACTTTGTTTTATAAACCCTTGGGCGCATCTTTACCCTCATTGTGCTTAGTCACCCCCATCCCCCCCCCCCCACATCTGTTGTGGGTGGGGTTCAAAAATGGACCATGTTTGAAGCCATTATTGTCTTTTAAAGAAGAAGCGACCACCACCAGTCTCAGTCTGGGACACCCCGAGTGGAGATGGGTTCAATATCTGCTTCATGTGGTTGGTTGCCCCCAGCAACTCACCTTTGTGAGAAGCCCTTTTATCATTATATTGTTTTCAGTGTTACTGACATACTACACCATTTGGGCTCCCGATTTTTGTTATATCTCTTCTTTCCAGGGTGTCATGACACCCCATCCACTGCGTCTTCACACTGAGATGTCACAAACACTGGGGGAGAAGTGTCCTTTCTACAGCACTGTCAAAACCTGGATACCTTCAAGACTGAACATTCACTGCCGAAGATCAGCGCCGCAGTCAGAGTCCCCCAAACCTCAACTGCCCCGGCAACCTGCGATGCCTTCCGTATGCGGCAGTGTCTTTGTACTATATTCAGTGAAATATATGTAGGTTTAAACCATTTGGAAATCATCACATTCTGTTTTAATTTACACAGCATCACAACTTTGGTGTGGAACTAGGTTGACACAAATAGTCCTATATAAAGCTTTGGGGTGGGGGGGAAGCTTGACTTTCCTAAGTCCTGCCCTATGAAGTCTGTAGTAAAAAGTGCCGGTCTGATTACAGCAGGATATCCAAACCATACAAGCCTAAACGCTCTCTTCTTTACCATAGAAACACGATTAGTGTTGCTCTACTGACACCAAGTGGATTGAAAAGATATAAACAGGCACAGTGATTTTATTCAACTCTAACTCTTAAGTATATTTGAAAACATTAATGCATTTCTTAAATAAAAAGCATACTCAATACATGTCATTTGAAACTTAGGAAACTGGTATTAGATTAGAAAATTAAAACTAAAAATGCTCACACAATAAAAAATAATAAAAAGAACGGTGAGTAAGGTTTGATTTGTGAAGACCTACAGTGTTCAGCTACATTCACACTGGTTTACACACAGATTTCTCTGTGTTGTGCACAGAGGTGTCATTAGGGTTGGTGTCACCCAGTGTGGAAACTCATGGTGTCACCTCTTTCTTACCCCATGAACCTTCAACCTCACCAGGGTGAACAAAACCAATAATACTTTTTTGTAGTAACATGACTTGTTACTGACATTTTATGAGAATGGACTTGGGAAGGGGTTATCCTGAACCCATTTGCTGTAGGGGGAGAGAGAAGTTAGGGATTGCTATACTGGCCACACTTTGCTATAGGGGTGGGGGGGTTCCAGTCATGCTTGCTATGGAGGGTGGAGGAGCAGTACCACAATGAACACACTTGCTAAAAGAGAGGCGAGATGAATCATTACACTGGCCACACTTTGCTAGGTGTGTGCGGGGAGGTGTTCTGGCCATGCTTTCTGTGGGGGAAGGGGTACCACACTGGGCACACTTGCTATTGTTGGTTGCAAGGGCTTGTATGGGATACATTTACTATGGGTGGTGAGAAGTAAGATTAATGATGGTTATACTAGTCACACTGAAGGAGGGTGTTTGCCAATGTTTGCTGTGGTAGAGTGAGGGAGTAGAGCAGGAGAAAGAGGTACATCAGGCACTAGCCTGGTGACGCTACTTGTTGTGCACATATTGTCTAAATAAAGGCCGGCGTGAAAGTACTGCGCATGCGCGAACAAAGCGCGCATGCGCAGTACTTTCACGCCGGCCGCCGTGATGACGCGAGGCGGCCGGCGTGTGACGTAATCCGCGTCATATGCGGAAGAAGCAGCCCGACACTCGGGAGAGTGTCGCCCGGGCTGCGGCCTGCCAGCCATTCCGGAGCGGGGAGAAGGAGAGGAGCCAGGACGCCGGCGTGGGACCTCCCGACCAGCACTGGGCTGGAAAAAGCCCCTGGTGAGTACAACTTTCCTTTTTTTTCAGAGCTCGGAGTCCCTTTAAAGGACAACTGAAGTGAGAAGAATATTGAGGCTGCCATATTTATTTCCTTATAAATAATACCAGTTGCCTGGCAGCCCTGCAGATCTATTTGGCTGCAGAAGTGTCTGAGTAACACCAGAAACAAGCATGCATCTAATCTTTTCAGATCTGACAATGTCAAACATCTGTTCTGCTGCATGCTTGTTCAGGGTGTATGGCTGAAAGTATTAGAGGCAGAGGACCAGCAGGACTGCCAGGCAACTGGTATTGCTTCCATATACCTCTCAGTTCAGTTGTCCTTTAAAGAGATTCTGTTCTGTCCGATTTTTACAATAAAAAACACATACCAATCGAGTCACTGTGATCTCCTGGATCCCTCTTTGCCGTTTCAGACGCTCCCCGCCGTGATCCTGGCTTTTAATCACCACTTTTAGGCAGTGTTTAAAAACAAAAAACATGGCCGCTAACCAGGAAGATCACATTAGAACAGGTATAGGAACATATAGGCCTCAATTCACCAAGTTTTATCAAACATTGATAATTTACCTCATGGGTAAAATCTCATTTTGAATTCACTAAGGTGTTATATATTTATCAAATGTTTTATCGATAAAACGTTCAATAAATCTATAACACCTTAATGAATTCAAAATTAGATTTTACCCATGAGGTAAATTATCAAACATTTGATAAAGTGTTTGATAAAGCTTAGTGAATTGAGGCCATAGGGTAGAAGAAATAAGGCTGAAAATTGTTACAGAGTCTCTAAGGAAAAATATAGAAAGAAAAAAAAAAAAAAACACGTAGTGCGAAAAGGGCCCTTAACGCACTGTAAAACCAGCAAAAAAAAAGTGTGAAACTGTAGTCAAATGTTTACTGGTTTTGCTGCATGTTTAAGTAGTCCTTAAAGAGAATCTGTAACATCAAAATGTCCCCTGGGGGGTACTCACCTCGGGTGGGGGAAGCCTCATGATCCTAATGAGGCTTCCCACGCCGTCCTCCTTCCCTAGGGGGTCTCGCTGCAGCCCTCCGTACAGCAGCGACGTAAATTTTTACCTTCCCGGCTCCTGCGCAGGCGCTCTGGTGGCTGTCGGCTCCGAAGTAGGCGGAAATACCCGATCGCCGTCGGGTCTGCTCTACTGCGCAGGCGCAAGTCTCCGGCGCCTGCGCAGTAGAGCGGACCCGACGGAGATCGGGTATTTCCGTCTAGTTCCGAGCCGAAAGCAGCCACAGCGTCCCCGCTGGAGCCTGCAAAGGTAAATATTGAATTGACAGTCGGGTCTGTCGCCGGCTGTTCGGAGGGCTGCAGCGAGACCTCCGTGGGACGCCTCATCAGGATCCCGAGGCTTTCGCCACCCGAGGTGAGTACCCCCAGGGGATCTTTTTGATGTTAGTGTCTTTTTAAATCGAAGAAAAAAAATTAAGAGAAAAAAAGGATCAAAAGTTGCATCACAATGTTCCTCCACTGCGGCAGCCTGCTAAAATAAACTGACTACGTACCCAAACCCCCCCCCCCCCCCTCCCCATGAGTCCCATCACACCCATGTAGCCTAGGTACACCTCCTATAAAGGCAGGGTCAAGATCTTCAAAGCGGCCAGCTTACCTGTCTAATGAAAAGGTTCATTTAGTAATTTCAAATAAGAAAAAAATCCAGAGGGCTGCTTCTAATTTGGATGTCCCCCCCCCCCCCCCCCCCCAATCAGGTCCATTATGACAAACCTCGTATTCTCTTTAAAAAAAAAAAAAAGCAAGGAGAAACTGGAGAATCTTTGCATGCATATCAAACAATATCCTATTTTGATATCACTTTGGGGTGCATTCAATAAACTGCAGTAAGCAGAATTACATGGGAAAGGTCTAACCACATAGAATGCATTAAATGCAATGCATTATGCTCTATTCATTGTGTAGTAATCTGTAACGCATATTATTCTGCTCAACGCAGCTTACTCCGCTTCTTTAATCTTGAAGGTATGGACGCACGGCCCACGGATGTGTAGTAGTACTTTACAGGGCTGGCGGCAGTACAATAGAGTGGACCTGGAGCACTGCAAGGAAGTTGATGGTTTACAAGAAGCAGGAGGAAGCTCCAGATAAGAAAATAATTCTTTACTCCAGTTTATTAATCCTTTACTGTCATACAGTATAGCTGTATGCCCTCCATTCCTCCTTCTCCCCCCCCCCCCCCCCCCCGCCCCTAAATGATATGAGTCGGGAAGGTGTCAGGCCTGAAAGGCGTCACGAGCGGTGGGTGTAGATTAGCGGGGATCGCGCGCGCATCCCCACCTTAGTTACGGAGCTCTGCTCCCTACACAACCTGCTAGCCACGACTGGCAAGTTGAACAAAAAAGAAAAAAGCCCGTAATCAGTTGTACAGCACTACGATGTACTGCAGCCACTGTACGGGGGACAGCCCTGTCACTGAGCTGACCCCGGGAGGCACACAAAGTGATCCTTCTCGTAGGCTGTTTTACAATTAAAAAAAAAAAAAAAAAAAGTGTATAAATTAATAATAATAAAAAAAAAAAAATCCCAGCAGCATCAACAGAAAGCTGGTGCTAAGTTGTATTGGCTTGCAGCACACAGCTGCAGTGGCCTAATTTGTACAAAATAGCCTGGTCACTAGGGGGTGTAAGCCTATGGTCCTCAAGTGGTTAAATGGAAAGGGATAAGAATTTTGATATTCCCTATACTAATTTATGGCAGCATCCTCTATCCTCAAGCTTAACCCCTTGATGGCTTATTTTAAAGATAGAGAAACAAATTACAAATTATATTCAGTCTGGTTGGCCCTCACACTACTCAATTGTCAGCAAAATTACACACACTTAATTTAATGGTGATGCCTTCACTCCAAACTTTTTCTTGTCTGCTATACTACAGAACCTACATATATTTCATTTTACAAAAAGCATAATGAATCACTCAATCCATGAACTTGTTTATTACTGAAAAGAACACGCTGGTGAATAAAACATCGCAAAAAATCTCCATAATTAAAGCCACATATGCACTTTGTATTTTTCCCGATCACTCCTGAACAAACCAAAAAACTACAGGATGCACATGTTGTGATGTTGCTCATCTTCTCCTCTGATCTGGTGGGACAGATATTTATCCCCAACTGCTATTGTTCCTGTGACATTTTCAATAGATGTTCCTGCAGTGTGATGACCTTTACTTAACCTTCCCCCTTCTCTTTCCATAGAACAGAGCACAATGAGCACTAATTTCTGAACTGCTACCTGGAACAATTAGGAATGATCATTTCAGGTAACCGTAATAGTGTGTGCAGCTTCAGAGATGCAGTGCTCAATTAAACAGTAGATCAGGGTATTCAGGGCCACTCCAGACCACCTTAGTTTCCCTGCATAGGTTTGTGAATAGTCTTTATAATGTGTTTCTTTTCTTCAGAAATGATGGCAACAAAATGGAAGAAAAAAAAAAAGCCTGTAAATCTATAAGTCACGTTTATCCTTTCAATTAAGAATCTTTGTCCCCTCCCAGATCATTTGGTTATCGCTGTCTCTGTGCCTTAAACTTGTAAATGGCTGGAGAATCCACAGTTTCTTTCTTTACTTTTACTTTGTGCCTTTTGTCCTAAAATCAAAAGGAAGAATAAAGCGACCATGAGTGTCTACATATCTGAACACCACTTCACCTGTACAGCAACAAAGACTACAAGACAAAAATCAAGAACAAACTTCAAAGAGGATTTTATCATTGAAGTAAACCTGGAACCATAATAAAGACGATAAACTGTCACAAACACTTTAGAGCAGACAGTCAGGAGATGCTTGCATGAATTTTATTCTTCAGAACACCTTAGTAGCAACTGAAAACTGAATGTTCAACATACAAATAAGAAGTAACCCTGTGGACTTCTTGTAATTCATACCTCATCATAGCTCAGTCTTCTCTGTACATTGTGCCACATAAGAGCACATCCCTCTGTGCACCTCATATCCCATCTATATCATGCCCCTCTGCATCTCCTGCCTCCTTATACAACAGTCTTACTGTACTGTTAATGCAGTATTTATACAATGTGGAACTCCACAAGTTCCATCTCCACATACAGCAACAAATCTTATAAGTTTAATTTTAAAAAGTGAGATTATACTGTACTCCCAAAACTTACATTTCAGTAACTACTCTTAGGTACATAAAAACATTTGAAAGCATTCCCCATCTGTAAAAACATTTACTTTCACTGCAGAGAGCAGTACAGGCTTGCTTATATCTGGCTAATCGGCAAATGAAATCATTGCCAGTCAGGAGACTCTCTGCCCGAGTCTTGATTCTACTTCCTCTTTTTGCTAAATAGACATCGCCCAGACAACAGCTAAATCCTTCAGCAGAAAAGGGCTGTGTTGTGTCTTTATTCCCTAAATCAGCGCTGGGCAAACTACAGCCTGCAGGCCAGATTAGGCCCACGTACGTTGTACATCCAGCCCGCCGATAGGTGGATAGATTCCCCTCCTGCTCCCCTCCAGAGTCGAGACCAGATGTCAAGCAGAGAACTTAAAACTCACCAGCTCTGATTCCAGTGTCATCTATGGAACAGGATGGCGGTGTCAGGTCAGAAAAGAATACCGCGTCAGATTTAACTACAAGTAGCTAAATCGGACAGCGTAGCAAGTCCCTGTCAGAATAAGCTACCATGCCAAAAAAGTAATCCCTACTTTTGTGCCTCTTGCACACAATGTGTTCTTGTGACAACGTGCCCTGCAGCTGTGTCCCCAGTCTTCTTAAGCTCTCTCCCTCGTGCAGACAGTGGATTGCTGTCGACTGGAGACCAGTCATCTGTGTCCTGCGGGTCGTTCCCTGTGCTTTGCCTGCATAACTGTGTGCTGTTACTAGTGTATAAATGGCCAGTATGGAGTGCAGACAGAGCAATGCAAAGTGGCAAAATGCCATTTTATCCTGTGTCCCTGTAGCCAACAGTAGCTACTCCATTTCCTACCCCCGGCTTATACATGAGCCAATAATTTTTAGTCTTTAAAGGTAAAAGTTGGGGGTCGGCTTATACACGAGTATATACGGTATATGGAAATTAATTAGCAAAAATTTCACGATTGGTTGAGCCCCACTTCTTTGAATTACTTGGTTGCGCAGGAATTTAACACTTCAGGGTTTTATTTAAGATTTCTATAAGTAATGACAAATAAAATTCTTTAAAGTTATTATGCTGTGCCTTATTTTTTAGAGCAAAGAGGAAGTTCTGAGTTTAGATCCGCTTTAAAGGGTAAAAAACATGCAAAGTGGTTATTATCTCTTCTGTATTACAAGGTTATTTAGTATGTCTTGTATTAGGTTACATTGCCCTTATTTGGGTATTTTGCCTTTTGCCATGCCTTTATCTTTCTACCTTAACTATTTTTGTACAATGTATATCAATTAGCATTAAATGAACCTACAACAGTTACTTCTTTATGCTCAATGAAATATTTTCACTTACATCTTTCTCAATAAAAAGTATTCAAAGAAGAGATATACAATTTAAACAGATGCCAAGAACTGTCACATTATACTTTGCAAATCTCATGTTATATCATTTATCAATTCCCAATATAACCTACTTACCAGCAGATCTTTCCGAGTCTGTATTTTCTGTGAAACAACAAACATTTTTTTCTCTCGCTCTATTCTTTGGTTTAAAATGGAATATTGATGCTGTCTTTGCTTAGCCAACTTCTGTTAAAAAAAAAGAAAAAAAAAAAGAAGAGGACATGATTAATCTGTATTAATACCATTAAAGACATAGCACTTATCATTAATGGTCCATTTACAACTATTGCATGGTACTGCGTTTAGTCTCTATGTACAATGCTGCCAAAATGCAGCAACAGAATAAAGATTATTTATCTCTGCAATGCAATATTGCAGAAAAAGGTTCTAGTTGCTGCATTTTGTCAGATTTCCACACTGCTTTACTACCTTAACAACTGAAAGAGACTGCAATGCTCCACATATTAAGGTGTGCCACCATACACTGGAGACCAGTCATCTGGACAGCAAGATTTATCAAAGCCTTACTGACAGTTTTTTCTTCTTAAAGAGGAGCTGTTTGGTATAGGGTCTCAGAGAAAAAAAACACATATCAGTAGCTAAATATTGGCTGTACTTACATTACATATGCATTTCACTGTCCACGTTTGGATTTCACAGAATTTTTATGTAGTATTTGCAGAGAATGATGCTTTTGACAGCTCATGGCAGGTTCCATGTTTGTCTGTCTCCTATGAAGCCAAATGTGTCCTCATGTCCTCCCTGCTTCCTGATGATTCAACTCACAAAAAAAGATCCTAATGGTTCATGATCTGACAACACTACTGTGTAGTGAATATTAATTAGCCATGTGGCTAGGAACAATAGCGGACTCATGCAGTATACTCTAAGAACTTGTGCCCTGTGATTTTTCAGTGCTGTGAGTTTAGGCTGCTGTAACAGGAGCCAGTAACTTCTCACAGCCTTAGGGCGTGATAGGGAACTTAAGGGGAGGACCCAAGGTAGTGCACTGGGGAGAAGCAGCCCCAGAATGCTTTGCAGTATGTTATGCGGCCTGTCGTCGTCCTTATGTGCTTGGGAATAACAGCCTTGCTGTTCAGCACACATCAAAAGTAAGAGAGATTTTTAACTTCCGTATTGCCTTTTTGGCTTCCTTCTAAACTGTTTAACACAGGAGAATAGAGGTTTAAATTAGCTTTTGCAGCCTGACAGTTACTCTTTAAACAGTTCTAACCAACATGGAGACTGCTCTGCATGATAAGAAACTTCTTAAATCCTACGTAATAGCGGTAGTTTAGCGTGAATTTCTAGAGCTGCACTACAGTTAACCTCCTTGCCGGTCTAAAAAATCCGGCAAGGAGGCAGCGCTGCACTTTTTTTTAATTTTTTTTTTTAAAATCATGTAGCGAGCCCAGGGCCTTCGGCGATCAGAGTATGCAGGGAATCCCGTTGAGAACGGGATTTCCTGCAGGGCTTGGCGGGATGACGTCACCGACGTCATGGACGTCGTGACGTCAGAGGGAATCCCGATCCGCCCCTTAGCGCTGCCTGGCACTGATTGGCCAGGCTGCGCAGGGGTCTGGGGCGGGGTGGGGCGGCGCGGCGAATCGGCGGCGATCGCGTACTACACGCAGCTAGCAAAGTGCTAGCTGCGTGTAGGAAAAAAAAAGTTATGCAAATCGGCCCAGCGGGGCCTGAGAAATCCTCCTGCGCAGGTTACCCCGAACTGTGTTCGGGATAACCGGAAAGGAGGTTAAGAGAGCAAATCCACCCCCTAAACTGCTGCAGATTACGAAGTGCTTAATAGCAGTTCTACAGATAGTGCAGCAGTGCACGCGAGACATGATTTGTGAGGTGCTCCTTTCCCCTGCTGAATACCTCACTCAGAGCCTGCCAATATCAATACAACAGATGTATTGGTTACCTCAGCAACAGCAATTTCCCTCACACACTGCAATAAAAACACATAAATTCAGGCACATTGTCTCTAGTTAGGACATTTAAATAAGTAATTTAAGGAAAGGGAGGTGCTAAAGGGGGTGCGGCCAGAAAAATAGCAAATGTTCAAACAAATGCATTCACAGATTCACTCATTCACTCATATCTACTGTTATCCCTACAGCCAAGTTAAAAGTCGGGGTCTTAGTTCACAAAGGAATGTATTCTCTTGTTTGGTCACCTACACTGCGCAGAAGTACCCAGGTAAACGTAGGTGTCCTAACTCTGGCCCTGTAACATGCATAGTGCAGACATGCAAACATTCATTGCATCAAATCTATCTAGGGATTAGGAGCACACATCCTGACGTCCTCTCTTGGGACAGATAGCACATCATACCAATAGCACAAGGGAGCTAACGTAATGTATCCATGCACACAATGCACATACAGCAGCACTAGATTAAAACCCTGGCCACAAAGGTCCGTAACAAGAAAAAAAACAAAAACACAAATCCAGGCACATCGCCTCTAGTTAGGACATTTAAATATGAATGTTTGCGTGTCTGCACTATGCATGTTACAGGGCCAGAGTTAGGACACCTACGTTTACCTGGGTACTTCTGCGCAGTGTAGGTGACTAAACAAGAGAATTCATTCCTTTGTGAACTAAGACCCCGGCTTTTAACTTAGCTGTAGGGATAACAGTGGTGCCTGGATGAGTGAATCTGTGAATGCATTTGTTTGAACATTTGCATGCAAGTGTGCAAATGGTTACTGTTTTGTGCCATTTTTCTGGCCGCACCCCCTTTAGCACCTCCCTTTCCTTAAATTACTTATTTAAAAGTCCTAACTAGAGGCGATGTGCCTGGATATATGTATTTTTTTTTCTTGTTACTGACCCCTGTGGCCAGGGTTTTAATCTAGTGCACTCCCTCCTTCCCCAGTTTGTGTTTTTTGTCAGCATGCACACAACTTATGCTGGTGTATGTGCATGGTGCGCATGGATATATTACGTTAGCTCCCTTGTGCGATTGGTAAGATGCGCTATCTGTCCCAGGAGAGGACGTCAGGATGTGTGATCCTAATCCCTAGATAGGTTTGATGCAATGAATTTTTGTATGTCTGCGCTATACATGTTACAGGGCCAGAGTTAGGAAACCTACGTTTACCTGAGTACTTCTGCGCAGTGTTGGTGACTAAGCAAGAGAATGCATTCCTTTGTGAACTAAGACCCCGGCTTTTAACTTAGCTGTAGGGATAACAGTGGTGCCTGGATGAGTGAATCTGTGAATGCATTGGTTTGAACATTTGCATGCGAGTGTGTAAAGGGTTACTGATTTTCACACACTGCAATGTCTGATATACAGTGATGTGAAAAACTATTTGCCCCCTTCCTGATTTCTTATTCTTTTGCATGTTTGTCACACTTAAATGTTCCTGCTCGTCAAAAACCGTTAACTATTAGTCCAAGATAACATAATTGAACACAAAATGCAGTTTTAAATGATGGTTATTATTTAGTGAGAAATAAAACTCCAAACCTACATGGCCCTGTGTGAAAAAGAAATTTTGTCTCAGACACTTGATAAATGTCCCTCAGTGGGGCCGAGATGGGTACGAGATCAGTACTTCTAGAGCAGGGGTCTCAAACTCAATTTCAGGAGGAGGCTGGGCCGCATAAGGGATTTCACAATCAGCAGCTCCCGCTCCGACCCTCCCCCCACCCCCCCCCACCCCCCTCCCCCTCCCTTGCATTGATTTTTATTTTAAAATCAAATTCACACTGAAGTGAACTATTTTGCCTATTTTACCTTATAGTTCGCTTCAGTGCTCCCATTACAAGTAATCCGCCGTGTCCTTGCCGCAAAACGAGGGCTGCAGAACCCCCAAATCGCCCAAAGGGCAATCCGCCCAGCATTTCCTGGAAGGGGCAGAGCTTTCAGCTTCAACTCTGCCCCTCCTGACGTCAAAAGCGGTACATCGCCGCCTCTGCCCGCCCCTCTCACTCTTCCTTGACAGAGAGGGGCGGGGAGAGGCAGCGATCCGTGCGGCGATTGACGTCATGAGGGGCAGAGCTGAAGCTGAAAGCTCTACCCCTTCCAGGAAATGCTGGCGGATTGCCCCCCCCCACCCCCGCCGGGTGATTTGGGGGCTCTGCAGCCATCGTTTAGCGGAGGGGATGCGGCGGATTACTTGGGAGCACTGAAGCAAACTATAAGGAGGCTTTTGCCGGCACGGGCCACAAAATATTGTATCGAGGGCCGCAAATGGCCCGCGGGCCGCGAGTTTGAGACCCCTGTTCTAGAGGATGCCGAGTACAAGATCCTGTCACCTGTCATACAGTTCCATTCACACCAATAGCAACTTTTTCTTATTTTCATGCCTTCTTAAGACATGCAGAAGCGATACAATTATTATAATAGATTGGACGTTAGATTAAGTATCTATTAAGCCATTAAAAACTAGGGCATTCCCCATTGATATTTGTTTACATTATACAATGCATGTTCCTTGTATGAGTGATATCATCAAGAGAGAGTGTTAGCAGAGTGTCAGTTTCAAAGTCGCATAAACACATAAAATCGGCATAACATTTGTAACAACTTTGAAATATCAGCATCTCTGACTATCCCCAATATCAACCTAAGTAGAACACATCAACGGTCAAGCTATTTGCGTAGATGACTGCATTTACTCTGAAATCTGGTATGTAGAATCATCATTAATACATTTATGATAGATGTTAATCACTGGCCTCTGAAAAAGCGACTTTTGCACAGGAAACTTGTTCCGACTTTGAGGACTGATGTATCATCAATATGATGTAATGGCTGGATGCAGATTTTAGTACATCTTGTTGGTTAGCTGTACATTATATTGGCTGTGGATAGATTATGCATTCATCATTTCATAAATTTAATAAAAGGGAAGTTTTATGGAGAGCTTAACATTGTTTCCGAATTAGAGGCCTGCGCGGGTATAATTTTTCAGACTCGCACCCGACCCGAACCAGTTACCTGCTTTCTGTTGAATCTGGTACCTGTCAAAAATCAAAACTGGTACCCGACCCTAGGGCTGCACGATATATCGTTTTTTAATCAAAATCACGATGTGCATCATCACGATTTCAGTATCGCCAGAGTGGCGATTTTTTTTTTCATTGCGGCTGTATTTCCGCGTTCAATGCTGTACCCAGCATTGCACGCGTACATTTCCGGCTTGTTACTGAGGTGCGCTTCCTCCTTCCGGCCAGAAGGAGGAGTGAGGCACTGAATCGAGGAATGCACGGCCAGCTCTCTCTTCCTTTAGCTGCCTTGGCTGCGGTGAAGCACGCATGGTTTTCTCCGATCCACCGCACAGTCACCCAGGCTCTCTTGCACAGCAGGGACCAGAGAACAGTGGCAGAGAGAGATAGACCACACGCAGGCTGTATACAGCACACAGTCCTGCTAAAGCCACTATAGTTGTCCGTTTACAGACAGTTCTTATCTGTAAGGAGCTTTGCTGGCAATTTCAGGTCAAAAGGGCAGGATCCGTAGCCTCACATCCCATCAGATAGCAATATATGGGCAGTGACACCAGTAATGACAAAGATCAGATTACAGCTACAGCGGTCTGTGTAAATGGACAGCTAGACTGGCTTTAACAGGACGTTGTGCTCTGTGCTGTATACAGCCTGTATACAGTCTGTGTGTATGCTCTATCTGCCTGGTCCTGCTGTGCTGTCACAGGCTCTGCTTCATGCCCATGCAGCTTAGCCACTACTTTAACTAGCCTGTCTGCCTAGTGCTTCAGGCTTAACCGTGGCAGTTGCAGAGTAGTCTTTGTAGCTGCAGGGGTTAAGTGTAGTGTAGCTGGGAATGGGAATGGGGGCAGAAGGTGTTAGAGTAGTGCATTGTAGCATAGCTGGTGGGCATCAGGAGTTAGCTTAGTGTGTTATTGATGGGAATCAGAGGTTAGCATTGTGCAGTGGAGTTTAATTGGTGGGGCATCAAGATTCAAGTTAGCATAGTGTATTGGTGGATCATCAGGTGTTAGCACAGTGTAGTGGGGGCAATGTGAATTTAGTGCTAAAGCTTGATTTGAAGAAAATCGTGAAAAAAAATCGAAATCGCAATTTGAGAGAAAAACCGCAATTTCAATTTTTTTCTAAAATCGTGCAGCCCTACCCGACCCGCATTTCCAGTAACCCGCGGGTACCCGATCCGATGCAGGCCTCTAGTCTGAATATCCCTTTTCAAGAGGACTGAGGGCTGCATATATCTGGGTAAGTTGGCACAAGACTAGGATTGTGATAATTATCATAAGCCTAGTACAAACCTTCAATTTTACCACCAACAAGTAGTATGAGAGACAACAGACTTTAGGTACTATGAACATATTGTGTAGGTAAACTCTCATACTACCTGGAGGTGGGTAAAATTAGTGAGTGATTGACCAATCAAAACTGAAGGTGTGCACCAGGCTAAAGACAACAGCAATTCACTCAGTGCTGCAAGTCAGCTCAAGTCAGCTCATTTCAACTGCTTTAACACTTTGAACCATTTGGGGAGGAAAAAAAGTAATGCCTGGTACACTCTTTCAATTTTTATTGGCCAATCACTGATCAATTTTACCACCACCATGTAATATGAGGGTCAACTGATATTGAATACTACGAGAAAAATGTGTAGGTAAACCCTCATCCAACATGTATGTGGTAAAATTGGCCAATCACTAACCAATTTTACCACATCCCCCTGATGCAGGCCCTTAAGCCGAAACCCCTGGGTTGGCAAAGATGTTTGCTATGCCAATAAACAAGTTTTAATCCAGTGAGTATTTCTGTGTCTTGCATGACACCAACTCCTGGCGCAATCTGCACTTTCTCCTATCTATTAATTTCCCTTAGTGTGAGCTGCTGGCCTGCCGCTGAAGGTGACGTAGGAGGAAGGAGAGCAGCGCTGTGGTGGAGAGCATGCTGGGACTGCTTGCAACTATTTGACTTAGCCGCCACACGCAAACCTGCCCGAGTCCCGCCTGAGCCTCTCGGCTGACTGGCAGTGTGGGATTCATTGCAACAGAGCGGAGTGGACATTGTCTATCCATTTGCGCTGGACAGCGGTAAGACTGTTACATTTAAAGTGCCGGGATAACACTACTTTCCTGTACTGTATTTCTATTGGAGCCTGGGGACTGGATCATATCCCTGGCTGCTAGGTCCATCTAGCGCCGCAGTGAATTGACTTTATTCTTGTACATAGATTTCTACATGCAATGAAGTGCTATCCCATTGAATGTAATAAAATGAGATCAGTGCTGCAACATAAGGAAGGAGCCAAGCAATTCCGTAGACACACAACAATGTACACTACACAGCAATGCATAAGTTTGCCTAGCGAGGAATGTCAGTTTTCTGCGTACGCTCTTCCCCGCATGGTGCCTGACCTGAACCCCACCATAGACATAGTGTTATTATGTCTATGGCAGCACAGCAGTGTACAACTTGGAGGGGGAATAGTAATTAACACAGCCCGGTATTTCAGCAGCAGGGTGAGCTGGCATTAGTCTCACACTGGGCCAAAGTGACTGGGTGGCAAAACCCAATGTACACATTCCTAGGGCCTTAATGTGTACAGACAAGATAACAGTACGGTCATGCAAAGCATGACCTCTTATCTGTGGTTGACAGATAAAAACCGGGAAAACAGAAGCTTGAGAATACTCTGCAGAGCAATACAATAGCAAATAGGCAGAGCTGGGTTAGCTTTCTCTAAAGGTGGCCATGCATCAGGCGACCTGGCGGCCGATCGACTATCCGATTCCATTATTATAATAGAACTGGATGTAAATCGTTGGCGCCCAGTGAATGCCTGACTGACAACGCGAACAGTTTTGGGACTGCAAGATGTTGGGCTGACTTGCTCTATCGGGTGCATGGCGGGAGCAGCGTGCAATTTTGCGACGATCAACAAACACGACGCAACCCCCAGTGCTGCCGCCCCAATGAAAAACGTCCCCCTGGTGCCCCATGTAAAGTATACATTACCTGTCCGTAGCCTGCGCTTTTTCCTCCGCTGCTCCGGACGCATTCCCCTCTCCATACACGCACACCCCACTTGGTTTACTAGTAAGGGGAGCGTGTGACGTCACAAATGCACGCCCTTACTAGGAATCGGCCTGCAGTGTACAGGGTGCTGACAGATCTCTCATCAGATTTGATTAGAGAGAGATCTGTCTCTTGGTCGAATCTGCCCATACATTGCTAGATGTATGGCTACCTTTAGAGAGATGACACCTGCACAGACAGGCTACCATAGAATCTTTCATGAACAATCCATTTGTGTGACTAAAAATATATTCCTGTACAAGCCTTTATTTTATTGATTCTGTGGACTTCTTTTACAGGTTACAATGTGTATGCTTATCTGCTACACTCCTACCCCATCTATTTATTTTAAAAAGAAGTATGGGTTCAAGCAGAGTATAAGAAAACAATGTCAGAATTATATATAAATCGAATAGTTCTATCCAGTATTAAACTGGCTTACCTTTAACTGTCCAGCATTTTCCAGTCCCTTCACAGTCTGTGTGTGCAAGGTCTCCAGCGTGGGTCTGTTATAAACTCTGTCCACAAGTTCAGGAAATGTGTTTAGATGTGATGCCAAATCAAAGTTCCGCACTAAAAGCAAAGAGCTTGTTATTAGAGTGTGTTATTGCTGGTGCTGCCTAATAGCGTTGTCTCTGAATCCAAGTCAATGACCTGAAAATTCAAGCGAGTGAAGGATTATACAAATTGTGTATGCAAGTTTATGCCGCCCAAGCATAATCCTGCATCAGCTCGGAATTATTTGCATCTCATTGACCATTCCTAACCAGGACACATTTCCATGCATATAGGAACAGCACTGTTGCTGCAAACATAGCTTTGCTGACTCAAGACCCAACCACTACAGAAAGGGGAATTGGGTTGTTTAGGAGAGCATCAAGCAAGAAAGTCACTGACAAGCATCCCAAAATAACAGCATTCTAGAGCCAAGGTTCCCATTATCCAGGACACATACCCAGTTCATTATAGCAATGAGATGAAAAAAACATGCATAATACAGCATTAGAGACAGCATACATACAAAATTATTAAGTACTCCTAACATATTTAAAAGAAAGGGTACTTGAAATTAGTACTTATTGCAGTGTAGCATCAACTGGGAACTGGGTGGTGCTGTGAAACAGTAACATTTTAGTAATTTAACCACTTCAGCCTGCAGGTGTTTTCCCCTCTAGGACAGAAACAATTTTCCCGTCAGCGCTCCTTCCATTAATTTGCCAATAACTTTATTACTACTTATCACAACAAAACAATCTGTATTTTGTGTTTTTCACCACTAATTAGGCTTTCTTTGGGTGGTACATTTTACTAAGTTATTTTATTCTAAACTAGTGACATTAGCCCGTTTACAAACGTGGCTAGGTCTGTCTACGTGCGCCTGCACGCACCCATCGCACACCCAGCCGCCTGCTCACACGTCCGCCTGGCTCCGTCCCTGTCGTCCTGCCTGTGTGAGGCTGGGTCCGTGCTGCGCATATGCGCAGTAGCAAAAAGCACAGACCCAGCTACACAGAGACAACTGTCCCTGCTGTACGCAAGGACAGTTGCCTATTATTATATAGGATTCATTTTTATGAGAATAATAAGGTTAAAAAAAAAAAATCATTTGTCAGTTTTTGGTCATTATAGCTTTAAAAAACGTTCTAAGCTGCATAAAACCCACACATTTTATTTGCCTATTTGTCTCTACTACCTACTGAAAGTGACAGCAACATAGGAGAAAAGTAATTTATGGCTCAATTAGCTGTGGGAGAAATGTACTTCTTATTTGTATGTGTTTTAAATGTTAAGATTTTCACGACAGTTCCTCTTTAAGGTAACTAATTTATGTATTTTTTTTTTAAACTGGAGTTTTAACTTTTTTTTTTATAGCCATGGGGGATGGTGTGGGGTTAATCAGGCATTATTAAAGTGGATCCAAGATAAACTTTTACTCATTGCATAATTGTATTCCCATCATATAGTTTATAGGGCATTCCTCAAGCCTAATACTTTTTTTGCTTTGTTTTAATACTCTAATTCCCTATAAACTAAACAAGCCTCGCCCACAGCTCCTTTTGTGCCTTGGCACTGTAGCAAGGGCTTATGGGAGCTCAGTCTGGGCAGGAGGAGGAGGTTACTAGCCATTGATTTCAGAGGCAGAGGGAAGGAGGGAGAAGGAGAGGGGACTGCATTTACAAACAGGCAAGCTGATAGCATCTCCAGCCCTCAGGCCTGTGACAATGTGACAAACAGAACATGGCTGCCCTCATTGTAACACAGCATTTAATAATCATAAACTTTTAAAGGGAAGGTTCAGGGAGGGGATTTAAAAAAAAAAAAATTTCCACTTACCTGGGGATTCCTCCAGCCCGCGGCAGGCAGGAGGTGCCCTCGCCGCCGCTCCGCAGGCTCCCGGTGGTCTCCGGTGCCCGACCCGACCTGGCCAGGCCGGCTGCCAGGTCGGGCTCTTCTGCGCTCCATTTCCTGGCACTTCTGCGTCCCACGCCGGCGCGCTGACGTCATTGGACGGCCGCCGTGCTGTACTGCGCATGCGCAGAACTACTGCGCCTGCGCAGTACAGCCCGGCGGACGTCCGATGACGTCAGCGCGCCGGCGTGGGACGCAGAAGTGCCAGGAAATGGAGCGCAGAAGAGCCCGACCTGGCAGCCGGCCTGGCCAGGTCGGGTCGGGCACCGGAGACCACCGGGAGCCTGCGGAGCGGCGGCGAGGGCACCTCCTGCCTGCCGCGGGCTGGAGGAAGCCCCAGGTAAGTGGAAATTTATTTTTATTTTTTTAATCCCCTCCCTGAACCTTCCCTTTAAAGCTGTTTGCAGCTAGATTTTCTGTGTAAACTAAACTTTAGATAAGACATATAGACAAGTTATTTGTTATAGTTACTTTTTCATCTCGGATCCGCTTTAAGGCCTGGTGCACACCAGAGGAGTTTTTCTGAGCGTTTTGAGTTTTTAAATCTGCTGCTAATGTTATCCTACTATGCACACTGGAGCAATGAGGTTTTGTAAAAAAAAAACCCATAGCATTACATTGGGAAGTGCTTTTGAAACCTCTAGCGCCCAAACGCTAGAGGTTTCAAAAGCTCTTCCCAATGTAATGCTATGGGTTTTTGTTACAAAACCTCATTGCTCCAGTGTGCATAGACACATAGGATAACATTTGCAGCAGATTTAAAAACTCAAAACGCTCAGAAAAACTCCTCTGGTGTGCACCAGGCCTAAATGTGTAATGTTTTTTTTACTTTAATTTTATTTTACTTTATGTCCACTAGGTGGTGCTAAGCACTCTACTGCTAGTTATCAGGAAGTGTTTGATTTTTATTTATTTATTTTTACGTTTTGTGACTTTCCGTTTTCATGAATCAAGATGCCGCCTAATTGGAGGCATATTGCTTCATTCACAGGGGATAGTAAAAAGTAGATTTAAACATAAAACTGTGGAATATCTTAAATAGTCATTTTTTAGGAGGAGGAGGATAGATACAATTGTTTATTTCATTAGTTTATTTTCACCTCGGGTTAACCACTTAAAGAGAACCCGAGGTGTGTTTAAAGAATGTTATCTGCATACAGAGGCTGGATCTGCCTATACAGCCCAGCCTCTGTTGCTATCCCAAACCTCACTAAGTTCCCCCTGCACTCTGCAATCCCTCATAAATCACAGCCATGCTGTGAGGCTGTGTTTACATCTGTAGTGTCAGTCTCAGCTGCTCCCCCGCCTCCTGCATAGCTCCGGTCCCTGCCCCCGTCCCTTCCCTCCAATCAGCAGGGAGGGAAGGGATGCAGGCGGGGACTGGAGTTCTGCAGGAGGCGGGGAGAGCAGCAGACTGACACTATAGAGATAAACACTGCCAGTATCTGACAAGCTGTTTGTCAGCAGCGTGGCTGTGATTTATGGAGGGATTGCAGAGTGCAGGGGGACCTTAGGGAGGTTTTGGATAGCAACAGAGGCTGGGCTGTATAGGCAGATCCAGCCTCTGTATGCAGATAATATTCTTCAAACCCACCTCGGGTTCTCTTTAAAGCGGACCCAAACCAAACTTTTTAGTTCAAAATATTTAGTTGCACCACTCTGACACATACAAAGATAAATAAACACTCCTTCAACCCTATGAGCATTTCAGTGCATGCTTTTCACCCCTCTCTTTTCATAACTAGGGTTATACAGGTGGCAGCCATTAGCAATTCCTCCTTTGCTGGACACCATCTACTCCACCAGTTTGCCCGATTTTGTCCCGGCATATTGAAAGGAAGGGAGGGGTTTCTCCAATAAATGTAAAATATTTTCGATTTGTCCTCATGCAGCTGAAAAAAGGCTGCTATTTATTATTATAATTTAGAAAATAGATTTTATTTCTGAAATCTAGTATTTTTAATTTGGGTCTACTTTAACCCTCCTGGCGGTATGAAAAATTCCGCCAGGAGGCAGCGCAGCAGTTTTTTTTTTTTTTTTTTAAATCATGTAGCGAGCCCAGGGCTCGCTACATGTTAGCCGCTGCTCAGCGGCATCCCCCCGCCCGCTTCGATCGCCTTCGGCGATCTCCGATCAGGAAATCCCGTTCAAAGAACGAGATTTCCTGGAGGGCTTCCCCCGTCGCCGTCGTGACGTCATTGGGAGTCCCGATCCACCCCTCGGCGCTGCCTGGCACTGATTGGCCAGGCAGCGCACGGGGTCTTGGGGGGCGCCGCAACGGGGTCTTGGGGGGGCGCCGCAACGGATAGCGGCGATCAGTGTGCTGGCGCAGCTAGCAAAGTGCTAGCTGCGTCCAGCAAAAAAAAAAAAATTATGTAAATGGGCCCAGCAGGGCCTGAGCGGCACACACGGGGTTACCGCCAAGGAGGTTAAAGAGGATCTGTAACATCAAAAGATCCCCTGGGGGGTACTCACCTCGGGTGGGGGAAGCCTCTGGATCCTAATGAGGCTTCCCACGCCGTCCTCCGTCCCTCAGGGGTCTCGCTGCAGCCCTCCGAGAATAATGACGTCAATATTTACCTTCCTGGCTGCCGCGCAGGCGCTCTGACGGCTGTCGGCTCCGAACGACACGGAAATACCCAATCGCCGTCGCGTCTGCTCTACTGCGCAGGCGCAAGTTTCCGGTGCCTGTGCAGTAGAGCGGACCGGACTGAGATCGGGTATTTCCGTGTAGTTCGGAGCCGAGAGCAGCCACAGCGCCCCCGCTGGAGCCTGCAAAGGTAAATATTGAACTGACAGTCGGCTCTGTCGCCGGCTGTTCGGAGGGCTGCTGCGAGACCCCCGTGGGACAGAGGACGGCGTGGGAAGCCTCATTAGGATCCGGAGGCTTCCCCCACCCGGGGTGAGTACCCCCCAGGGGATCTTTTTGACGTTACAGAGTCTCTTTAAAGAGACTCTGTAACAAATTTTTCAGTCTTATTTCTTCTATCCTATAAGTTCCTATGCCTGTTCTAATGTGCTCTGGCTTACTGCAGCTTTTCCTAATTGCACTGTCTCTGTAATAAATCTTATCTACTTTCCTCTGTCGTGTCTGTCGGGCTAAAGCTTGTGTGTGGAATGTGCAGGGCTGCTTGTGATTGGTTAGAAGCGATACACACCCTCTGCACACTCTGTATGACTCACACACTCTGTTTATGTGAGCCTATTACAAGCTGGTTAGTTTGTTTGTAAACACTGCCTAAAACTGTTAATTACAAGCCAGGATTGCAGCAGGGAGTGGCAGAAACAGCACAGAGGGGCACAGGAGAAAATAAGGAATAGAATGGTATGCTTTTTAGTTAAGAATATTAGAGTACAGATTCTCTTTAAGGACCGGGGCATTTTCTGGTGATCTGTACTGCGTTGGCTTTCCAGCCCACAGCACAGATCACGTTGCAGCCAGGGCGACCAGACTTCACCCCCTTTTTTCCCCACTAGGGGGATGTCCTGCTGGGGGGGGGGTCTGATCGCCAGCGGCTATCTGCCTGTTGCGGGGAGGGGGCTCCTCAAAGCCCCCCTCCGCAGCGATTTCCGCCCTCCCTCTTGCTATGGGCGGCACAGGACGGTGATGCGCCCTGCGCCTCCTCTGATAGGCTTCAGCCTATCAGATGCTGGCGATCCCCAGCCAATCAGAAGCCGGGTATCGCCGATCTCCTTTACGTATATGATGTAAACAGCGGGGATTTCTTCCCCGCGTGTTTACAATTAGCCTGCGAGCCACGATCGGAGGCTCGCAGGCTGTTCACGGAGACACCCTCCGTCAACTGACACGGAAAGGCCGCTCGAGCGGCCGTTTCCATGCAAAAGCACTTACGACCTGCCGCCGCCTATCGGCGTTAGGCGGTTGTTAAGTGGTTAACCCCCACCTAATGGGTATGAAGAGCCTAACACATTATTGGATTTGCTCTTACCTGTCTGGTCATTCTTTCACTGTCTAAAACTCCAATACTGAGTTTAGGATCACTAATAATCGAATTCTTTAAATATAGAATGAAAAGGCCATTGGCAAGTCTCATGCGTCCCTATACTCTTCTTGTAAACTCTCCTGTAAATTCCTACACTGTTGAAGATGTAATTTGTTGTACAACTTTACCTGTATATTTTATTATGCTTTTCTCTCCTGCTAAAAATTTGAAAAAGTAATAAAAATTTTGAAACAGAAAACTCCAATACTACCTCCTTTTCCAGCCTGCTGTCTGTTTGTGTACCGCAAAGCTCTGTTCTAGGTCCTATTTTGCACCTACACTTATGGCATGGGACAATTAATAGGCTTTTTGGTTTCCAGTAGCCCCTATATGCTAATGGCACCCAAATCCAGCTCAGCTCCTGCATTCATGTCATCCCGTTTGCTCAAACTTAAAGGGAAGGTTCAGGGAGGGAGGTAAAAAAATAAAAATCAATATCCACTTACCTGGGGCTTCCTCCAGCCCGTGGCAGGCAGGAGGTGCTCTCGCCGCCGCTCCGCAGGCTCCCGGTGGTCTCCGCCAGCGCAGTAGAGCCCGGTGGACGTCCGATGACGTCAGCGCGCCCGCGTGGGACGCAGAAGTGCCAGGCCTTGGAGCGCAGAAGAGCCCGACCTGGCAGCCGGCCTGGCCAGGTCGGGTCGGCCACCGGGAGCCTGCGGAGCGGCGGCGAGGGCACCTCCTGCCTGCCACGGGCTGGAGGAAGCCCCAGGTAAGTGGGTATTGATTTTTCTTTTTTTACCTCCCTCCCTGAACCTTCCCTTTAAAGCAAGTATGAAGGGAAATTTAAGGAAAAAAAAAAAAAACCCAGATACTTTTAGGCTCCTCCATTTAAATCTCCTGCCGGGGGAGACTTCGGAATCCCGAGTGCTTCTGAAGATTTCCGAAGATTGGTGGCTCTGTACTGCTCACGCATACGGAGTGGCCCATCTTCGGAAGACCGAGTGCTTCTGAAGACTCCTGAAGCCAGCCCAACGCGGAAGAGAGCAGTCTACGACCCATGGGTTGTAGACTGCTAATGTGAGAGCCTGCGGGGGAACGCAGGGACCGTGAGGAGACCAGGAAGGATCTATAGGACCCAGAGCCTTCCCTCTTCTTAGGTGAGTTTTTTTTTTCACTTCAGTCTCCCTTTAACATAAATATGAAAATTGTGATATTTCCACCTTCTTTCTCAGCACACCCATCTGCAGTTACCATCGATGTAAAAAACATCCCAATAGACTCCAAAAGTGCTCTGCCTGGGGGTAACTCTGGATTCTGAATGATCATTTAAACTTAAAGATTTACTGCGTTAATCTTCTGCTACTTCCATCTCAAAAACATCTCCAGAATTTGTCCTTTCCTTACACAAAAAGCTATTAGAATGCTTGTACATGCTCTATTTCCTGTCTTGACTACTTTAACACACTACACTAGCTGTCCCTGCCATACATTTCTTCTCTTCGTTAATATCCAGATGTGTGTTTTCTGAGAATGTTTGTTTCCTGAGAGGTCCAAAGCCAGTAAAAATAATACCTGGTCTCCCAGAATGTGCTGGGAAGAGAATTATGCATATTTAAACAGCCTAGGCTGTGACATCACTAGTAGCATGGGGCTACATAGCAAGTATCAGGGGTGTGGAGTCGGGACAAAAATCCACTGACTCCGACTCTTCAGTTTAGGATTCCACCTCCTCCTCTAATTTGCTTATTACAGTCTTGTTGATTGAAAGTATGTAACATGAAATTCGTCTCTAAACTGCCAGCGCTTAGGAATTTTAAAAGACAACTGAAGTGAGAAGGCTATGTAGACTGCCATATTTATTCCCTTTAGTCATAGACTAAAACTAGTCCTTGGTAAGAGTGCTTGTAAAAGGTACAAACCGGAACCAAGAACATCTATCAGGCCCTAGGCAATGTAACTCTGGGTACATGTAAGAGTGATGTGCAGGTACTCTGCAGGGGAATGAGGAGATTCTTCCTCTATTACACATTCTTCATGTACAATCTGAACCAAGTTTATGGGTGATAGACAACACCTCTGTGTTCAATGTAAACATTCTCAGTGGATTCCCTGCAGCTCTGTGGGGAGTGCATATGTAGAGTATAGTACTACTGTGTAACAAAGTAAACCTGAGACAGATGAAATTAAAGTTTTATACATACCTGGGGCTTCCTCCAGCCCCCTTCAGGCTAATCAGTCCTTCACTGTCCTCCTCCGCCACCTGGATCTTCTGCTATGAGTCCAGATACTTGAGCCAGTCTGGTGTAGTGCGCATGCACACACTCCGCCGCCGGGAGCGTACTACACCTGCGCAGAACTATTGCGCAGATGCAGAATGCTCCTGGCTGAAGGAGCGGCATGTGGCCGGACTGCGCTGACTGGCTGAATTACCGGGACTCATAGCAGAAGATCCAGGTGGAGGAGGACAGCGAGGGACTGATTGGCCTGAAGGAGGCTGGAGGAAGCATCAGGTATGTATAAAACTTTTCTTTTCATCCGTCTCAGGTACCCTTTAATTCGTAGTCACCAAACCAAATTTTAACAACATATCAAATTATTTGATTTAATGAGCAAAGAGAGTGCATACATTTGCATAAATCAGCATCAGCGCAGAATTATTTTCATCTCATTGACCAGCTCTATTAGTGACACAGCTACACATCAGGCTTTATTCTTACAGCATAGATGTTATTTAGTATATATAAGAGATTCCTGTGTACACATCATATATACTGTACAGTCACAATCAGATATGTGCATCTGACTTTAAAAATACGGGGACTGCTTTATTGAAGCAGCACAAGTAACTAATTTTGATTGGTTTATTTCATTTGTGTGGACTGAGCACAGTTTTACTGTATATATAAATTATTTATGATGACTATTATCTGAGAAATAGAACATTTTATCACATTTTCTATTTTAATTACAGTTTAAATTCATTAGGAGTCGGAGCATTTTTTCCCGACTCCGACTCCAGGCACCCAAAATTGCTCCGACTCCACAGCCTTGGCAAATATACAGCAATATATAGATACAGGAGGTGTTTCTGATGCTGAAAACAGGATATTTCATGTAAAAGTAGGTATCCTGAATAATTTACTAATTTACTATATGTCACTACAGTACCGCTTTAACATTAAATTAGTGAAAAATACAAGTAAGTATTATCATGAGAAGCATACCTTCCTTTTTGGTGTCACAAAAGAATGTATGTTTGTTCTTGGGCTTCTCTTCAGCGTCCAGTAGGTGGAGCTCTGACTTAAGACGTTCAATTTTCTGCAGGCATAAAGGTCAGAGATTTAAAAACTTACCCAGGATCACTACACAGGTAATCATCATACAGTTAACCTTCAGAAATATTTTCCTGGCAGAAAGAAAACTTCATAGAGTTGACATGTCAAACATGGAATTTATACAGGCATGAAAAGCAGAACAATCTACTGGTAAATGCCACCCAAAAAAAGAAGGTTCTTAGATCAATTATGCTGCAGCTACAAAACTAGGATTATAATTTTGCAGATACAGGTAGCCCCCGGTTAAACGAGATAGGGACTTTAGGTTTGTTCTTAAACTGAATCTGTTCTTAAGTCGGAACATTGTGCCATCTTTATCCCCTGTACCTCCTCTGTGCCCCCCTGTACCTCCAGTGTCACCCTGTGTCACCTCTGCCCACTGTACCTGCTTATACAAGTTTAAAAGCCATTTTTTCTTAGATTTTTTTTTTTTAAATAGATTTTCTCAAAAACTGTAAGTCCATTTAAAAAAAAATGTTTTTGACTTCTTCCTACGGCAACACAGAATCCATGCTGTTTGTAAGTCGGGGACTACCTGTACCTTCTGTTTAAAGAAGGCAAAATTATATTCATCATTTCTTTTTAGTAAGAGGGTTTTTTGGTCTATTTTGGCCTCTTATACTTTCCTAGTGGTCCTGGGTCACCATGAGCCACCTGGGTATTCTGTACTACAAAATTAGGATACACATACTGTATTTAAATTATGGGAAATATCAAATGTTAAACAGGAACAAATCTAAGAAATGTCATGTGAGACATTTAAAACAGCTCTAACAGATTAGTCATAGCAAGATAGCCTTTAATGGAAAAAAATAAACCCTGAAGTTTTACTAGGTTTCACTTTTGCAAGAAGCACTGAAAGTGTTAAAGTGACCCTTAAGTCAGAAAAAAAAAAAATGAGTTTTACTCACCTGGGGCTTCTACCAGCCCCCTGCAGCAGTCCTGTGCCCTCGCAGCCACTCACTAATCCTCTGGTCCCCCGCTGCCAGCTAGTTTTGTTTCTGCCGACAGGCCCGTCAGGACTGGCCACACGTAGCTTTTTCCGCATTCCCGACTGCAATTAGCGCTATTGCGGGCCGCAACGCGTACAAAAATACGCGTTGCCGTTCGTAATGTGGCAACGCGTATTTCTGTACGTGTTGCGGCCCGCAATAGCGCTAATTACAGTCGGGAATGCGGAGAAAGCTATGCGTGGCCAGTCCTGACGGCAAAAACTAAACTAGCTGGCAGCGGGGGACCAGAGGATTAGTGAGTGGCTGCGAGGGCACAGGACTGCTGCAGGGGGCTGGTAGAAGCCCCAGGTGAGTAAAACTTTTTTTTCTGGCTTAAGTGTCCCTTTAAGCCTCAGTGCTTACCTGTATGTCAGAGATCTCGCCACAGTTGCTGATAAGAGCTAATTAGACAGACTAATTTGTGAAACACAGAGAAATTAATTCTTAAGCAAGGATTTTGATCTGCATAACCAAGAATTGAACTTCATCCTAATCAGTAGCTGATACCCACTTTCCCATGAGAAATCTATTCCTTTTCTCAAACGGATCAGGGGGCTCTGTATGGCTGATTTTGTGGTCAAACCCCTCCCACAAATGATGTCAGCGCCTCACAGCTCTGAGGTCCTGACATCACACTGTGGGAGCCTTGCTGCATTGTGGGAAATAACAGCTGTTTACAACTGCCAAAAAAAGCAAGCAGCAGCTAATGCCAGTGACATCACTTGCCAGCAGTAAAAATGTCACCATGTGATAAATGTCATAATGTAAATCAGGGAGAGGAGATTTTTCAATGGACAAACATTGACTAAATCATTTATACATAATTATTGTAACAATTAAGCACTTTTGTATTACATTATTTTCACTGGAGTTGTTCTTTAAGCATGACAATTCTGTCTAACTCACTAAAAAGATAACCAGCTCTGTTTAACATGAAGATTTTCAATATTCTAAGCTGCAATAAATATCCAGAGAACTCTCTGCCACTGCTCTCCCCTTTCGCCCTGATAAGGTAGAGTGGGGCTACATACCGGTATTACAGTATTTTCTACAAAAGCATTTATACTCTTTCCTCCTTCTAAAGAGAACCTGATCTAAAAAGGAATATTACTGCATCACTGCTGACATTCTCTTCAACATGCTAATTACCTGGCTTATGTACAGATTCTCTGTCTTTCTCTGTCATGTTCTCAAGAACATGGATGCAACTGTAGAATGTTGACTCCACTCTGACTGCAGTCTGCATCAGCATTACAGCCAGGAAACCAGCGTTACTTAAGAAAAATAAAAGATAGCAGCCCACGTGTTCATGTATTCTTTAAAATCACAACACAAATAGCATTGCTGGTATACCAACCTTACCTGGACTGCTAGTTAATATACCTTAACTCAAATGTCAGTCAACCGTAACAATTTACCTTGGATTCCGCCACCCTTTTCAGCTCCACATACTTTATATCCTGGGTTCTCATGATTTTAAGCTGTTCATCTGTGACCTCTTCAGATGTCTGTTTTATCACATGGACTCCAGCCTTACAAAGAAAAGAAACAGGTTGAAGCATAGTGCATGGCATTATTTTAAGGTGTCACAATCTAATCCCTTCAGTCCACGCAATTCCCACAAGGAACTCAACCCTTAGCGGATACTTATCCAACGATGTCCATTTATTGAAGTGTTACACGAGTATACACAGCATATCACATCCAGCACAACGTTTCGGGCGAGGTGCCCTTTGTCAAGTGCTTGACAAAGGGCACCTCGCCCGAAACGTTGTGCTGGATGTGATATGCTGTGTATACTCGTGTAACACTTCAATAAATGGACATCGTTGGATAACTATCCGCTAAGGGTTGAGTTCCTTGTGGGAATTGCGTGGACTGACTGGATGTTTGGGAGGATTGGTGACCCCTCCTGCCATAGGAACTCCCCACAATATTAACCATTGCCTGAAGCCCACAGACACCCCTGTGCATACTGTTGACAATCTAATCCCTACCATAGTTATATGTGTCACAGTCTAAGGCCAATTTTTGGTGACAGCCAGTTAACTTAACTATATGTTTTTGAGATGGGGAGCGGAAACTGGAGTATCTAGGTATCCAAATGTACACAGGGAGAACATGCAAAACCAATGCAGATCATGTCCTGGCCAAGATTTAAACCGAGTAACATTTTTCAGCAACCATGGGATCTGGGTTGTAATGATTTGTAGGTATTTAAAAAATATGTTTTGGAACAATCCTTTCCTATCAGCAACGGATGAAATCTGAATGAGTCTCTTTCGGATTTCATCCTGATAATTAATGCAGCTGAGTGGGTGGGTGAGGGGGGGGGGTTAAACTTACCCAGCAGCCGTCTTCTTTCATCCATCCCACGCTGCATTCCAAACTGCGGCGGTCACATGACTACTAACACTTCCACCTTCCGGGTTGAACGAGGAAGTGTTTGCAATCATGTGACACGGCTTGGAACGCAGTATTGGACGCGCAGTGGGATGGATGAAAGAAGACGGCTGCTGGGTAAGTGCCTTAAAGAGACTAACAAAAGAAAAAAAACATGCCTTTGGGGGGTACCCACCTCGGGAGGGGGAAGCCTCAGGGTCCCAATGAGGCTTCCCCCTCCCCTGTAGTTGCAGGCAATACAGCGCTGGCTCCCCCGAAGTGTCCCGCAATCCTGGCTTGACAAGCCTGACAAGGATGCATATATTTACCTTCCCTGGCTCCAGCGGGGGCGCTGTTGCGGCTATCCGCTCTGAGATAGGCGGAAATAGCCGATCTTCGTCGAGTCCACTCTACTACGCCGGCGCAGGAGACTTGCCCCTGAGCAGGAGAGCCGCAACAACGCCCCCGATGGAGCCAGGGAAGGTAAATATTTACATCCCCGCTGTTCAGAGGGCCAGAACGAGACCGCCGTCGGACTGAGGAGGATGGGGGAAGCCTCAATAGGATCCGGAGGCTTCCCCCACCCGAGGTGAGTACCCCCCAAGGGAACTTTTTTTTTAGTTACAGGTTTTCTTTAAACAATTCAAACTGACTGGTTGTCCTGCTGATCCCATCCTCTAATACTTTTAACCAAAGTAAGATCAAGTGTCCTGGCTGAAATCTGACTAGATTAGCAGCATGCTTGTTTCAAGTGTGCGATTCACACACTACTGATGCCAAGAAGATCAGCAGGACAGTCAGAAAACTGGTATTTTTAAAATGAAATAAATATGGCAGTCTCCATATACCTCTCATCTCAGTTTCCCTGAGCGTAATTGCCATATTTGTGTTCTTTAAATCCTGGTAGTTATTTATTACACAAAGTGAACCACTTACCTGGAGTTTTGAAGAGGTCATTTTAAAGTAGAATTCATCTGGGTTTTTTTCAAGGGCTTTCTTCCGCAAGGCATTGAGTGTGTTTTTCTTTTTCTTATAATCCCTGAGTTAAAAAAAAAAAAAAAAAAAAAAAACTCAAAACTAACACGACATAACACTCAATGCAGCATCATGCTGTACACATATACAAAAACATATTGATTACACATTTGATGTGTTGAAATAAAAATAAGTCTAACAAGCAGACTGCGGTCAGTCTTTAAAATGTAAGTGATCTGAAAAAGTGGTAGTACGGCGGTTAGAAAACCAATAAATGCAGCCTTGGCATAACACGAACCATACAACCTATGTGCAAAGTAAAAAAAAAAAAAAAAGAAATGTATATAATTGTTTATGTGCAAAAAACTATGAATTTCAGCTAAAGGCAAATGGCTAGCTATTTCCTTTGAGGGCATTCTCTTCACCCAGAGAAGAAACATCCTTAAAAACAAGAAAAGTGCATCTACTCATAAGACTGCCAGTTACAGGCATGAGTGCATAAGTCACTAGCCCACCATTTTAAAGAGGATCAAGGGGGGTGAAGGGACAACATTAAGGTGGCCATACATTAACCGATGGCCACCAGACGCGCCTAAAAGATAGATCCCTCGCTGATTAATATCTACTCCTGCCGCAAACTGCAAATAGATTTTTAATAGATCTCAGCATAAAAGCTATTAAAAATCTATGCTATGGACCACTGCATACTATTGTCCCCACATAGCCCCAGAGCCTACTGACAGGTCCCGCTTGGTCTCCCCCTCAAGTTTTAATAGTGCTCCCCCCCCCCCCCCCCCACCCCCCCCCCGAGATTGCAGAGTACTTGCAGCAGAGTACACTCACATGTTCAGTGGGAACATAAGCGTCTGCACGTTAAGCAAAATGGGGCACTTGACCCCCCTGGCCACCAGCTAACACACACCCCCCCCCCGGCCGCTACCATCATTTATCTCCCCATCTCCCCGCAGCGCTCGCTCAGCTCCTAGTTCCCTTACTACAGTCTCCTTCCGCCCCGGCCAATAGAGACACAGCTCTTCCCCACCTCTCTGCCCCTTCCTTATACCATAGCATCCACAGAGCTTGTGGATCTGCCACTGGCCCCGCTTTAAACTCTGCCCCCCGCCAGCCAGAAGTTCAGGTCCCTAGGCTTCCCACTGTCTGACCATTGGACCATGCTTCTCCTGTGTCCCCCTGTGTGACGAGCAGGCAGAGGTGAGGGTGAGCTGCAGGGGGGAGACTGGAATCAGCGCAGCAATGCTGATAAGTGCAGAGGAGAGAGGAGGACAAGGCAGCTGTGTGAGCCAAGAGCTGTGTATATTGGCATGTAGCATACGAACAGTATGATGCTGATATACACAGCTCTGAGCAGCTCACAGTGCACAGCTGCCTGTCAGGAGACTCACACATTCCCTGCTCTCATCAGCGCTGCTGCCAGGAGATCTTCACTCCTTATAAAAGCACTACTGACTGTCACCTGCTGGGGGGGGGGGGGGGGGGGGGGGGGGGGGAAGAGAAGCAATGAATAGCAGCATACATGCTGACAGTGTGGGGAGAAATAAACAAGGGCACACAAAGTTAGAACAATTATCTAGGACTTTGCTCTGGGTGCCCATAGATCTAACGATTGCGGTCAGATACACCAAGAGACAGATCTCTCTCTGATCGAATGATTAGAGAGAGGTCTGCCAGCTGCCCATACGCCACAGTCTGATTCCCAATTGATTTCAGCATTACATTTCTCGAGAATCAGCCTTGTGACCCCACATCCACCCCCGCACTTCCCCCTAACGTAAAGTGTGTCCTCGGGTGCCCCGTGCAATATATGTTACCCGTCAGTGTCTGTCTCTTCACTGCCTCACATACATATGCCCTACGTAGTTGCCAGGGCATACGTATACACCACACACACCCACGTATATGGCAGTAACCACCCAGGGTGTGTGTATGTGAGGCAGTGCGGAGACATTGGTAGACACAGACAGGTAACATATACTGCACAGGGCACCTGGGAGCACACTTTACATTGGGGACACCACCGGGGGTTCTGTCTAGTATGTGGCTTGGCTATTTCAGCCCGAAAATGGTCGAATCGTCAGTCGAGCATGCTCTTGGCGGCACCGATTTTCATCTGATCCAATTATAATAATTGAATCAGATGGTCGATTGGCTGGTAAGTTGCCTGATGTATTGCTACCTTTCAATTATCGGTTGATTTAAGCTTGGACAAAGAGAAACTCTAAAGCTTGTGTGGGACAAGCTATGCTCAGTTTTGAAAGTCTGCCACGAGGGGGGAGGGGCGCCTTCTCACCTGGCTAGAGGCGCCCCTGCCTAAGGCAGAACAGCCAGCTCAGCGTCAAACCTCCGATCAGCCGGCGACCAGTGAATGCAGGCGGTAGGACCTCGCGGACACCGCACTGATATGCGGAAGTGACATCACTTCCGCATATGCAGCGCAGGGTTTACGGAGTACCGTGTGTTTACGGAGTATTGTGTGCCTGCACTACCTGAACTGGGGGTCCCTGTCACTACCTGAACTGGGGGGCACCTGTCACTACCTAAACTAGGTGGCACCTGTCACTACCTAAACTAGGTGGCACCTGTCACTACCTAAACTAGGTGGCACCTGTCACTACCTAAACTAGGTGGCACCTGTCACTACCTAAACTAGGTGGCACCTGTCACTACCTAAACTAGGTGGCACCTGTCACTACCTAAACTAGGTGGCACCTGTCACTACCTAAACTAGGTGGCACCTGTGTTGGAGGCACTCACAATCTAATTCTTACTATAGCCCTAGTCTAACGTCCCACCATTGCTAATGTCATGTAAATTTGGCTCCACCCGTGACCACATCCACATCCTGGTCCATAGCCGTGCCCATTTTTTGGGCTCTGTGCGCTACATACACTCCCTCCTGTGTCCTACTGACACCCTCCCCGTGGCATCTCTGTCACTGTGACTGGGTGTACATGCTGTACGTGCTGCCAGGTCCCAGATAACAGGCAGCCAGTGAGGATGAAGACAGAGGGACACAGAAGGGAGCATGCTGACCAGACAAGTGACTTTGCTCCACTGTGAGCACTCTGAACTGAAAGAGTGCCTCTGGGGAAAACTATCAAAATATGGGGGAGGCCTGTCAACCAGCCATCGATCTACCGCCCGCCTCCATTCAAGCAGGATCTTCCGCCTCAATCAATTTCAGCCAGCAATTAATGGAAATTTCAAATTGGGCGACCTTGTGAGGGGCATTAATCTCTGACAGACTCAATTGGGTACCTCACTATCCCTTTCAAGCAAGTCTGTGAAAGCAGGTGGTCTATTTTCATCCAGAACAGCATTAAAGTGCACAGAAGACTTAATCTCCCTGGCGGTATGGTTACTTCCAGATTTTATTGTCTAAAAGTAGTGCAATTTTTTCATAAACTTTTAGACCTTAAAAATCATACCGCTAGATAGATCTGCGGCAGCCCTGCACATTACACACCCATGGATCCAGCTTGGGGTTACCGCTCTGAGCTGCAGATTTCTGGCCCGAGCCTGACTTGGGTTTACCGCTAAAGAGGTTAAAAAAGTTTAAGCACCCATTAAGCGTGAAAAAACAATACTTTTATTGAAAAGCATAGATTTAAAAAAAAATCCATATCCTCCCATATTTGCTAAGATAATTTCAGTTATCATGGTTTCAATTTAAAGACTAATAAAGAAATCACAAAAGATCCATAGCTACAAAATGCCTCTGATAATCAGAGTTGGCAGATTACTGAAGTTGTGTAGGAAGTTTTGCAATGTTTCCAGCTCTCAACGTTCACTTACTCATGCAGGAAAAGGAGAGTTAATGGATAGACCATGCTATAAAAAGTGCACCAAAAAGTAATTAATTCCTGAGAAAATTGCCATCTAAATGACTGGGCAACTTCAAACTTTCATAGCAAGTGGCAAACTGAAAAAGAAAAGTCTCACAATGGCGTGTGTAGGTCCCAGCATGTTTTAAAGGGATACTGTAGGGGGTCGGGGGAAAATGAGCTGAACTTACCCAGGGCTTCTAATGGTCCCCCACAGACATCCTGTGTTGGCGCAGCTACTCACCGATGCTCCGGCCCCACCTCCAGTTCACTTCTGGAATTTCTGACATTAAAGTCAGAAAACCACTGCGCCTGCACGCCCGTATTCTCGCTCCCGCTGATGTCACTAGGAGTGTACTGCGCAGACACAGACCATACTGGGCCTGCGCTGTGCGCTCTTGATGACATCATCGGGATCGAGGACACGGCAATGCAGGCGCAGTGGTTTTCAGACTCTAAAGTCTGACATTCCAGTAGTGAACCGGAGGCGGGGCCAGAGCATCGGTGAGTGGCTGCGCCAACACAGGATGTCTGCGGGGGACCGTTAGAAGCCCCGGGTAAGTTCAACTCATTTTCCCCTGACCCCCCTACAGTATCCCTTTAACAAAAGTGGAATGTTCCGTTAAAGCATAAAGCACTGAATTATTGCAAAAAAAATTACATGTTTTAATAAAAGCTTCAAAGTTACCTTCCTTCAGCATTTACTGTAAAGGGGTTATAACAGCGTTTACTCTCATTTAGATATTTGTACTCACTCTGCACGGAGTTTGTAGTCTTTCTTTTTCTCCAAAACACCCAAGTTCTTGCGGAAGCCAGGCTACAATATACAGTGACAATTAGTAAACCACAACTTGCCCTACAACATAACTAACTGCTTTAACTATCAAAGCAAAATGTATAATAAATTACTAAAGAAAATCACTTATGCTGTCAGAACATAAACTGTTTTAATGTAATATAGTCCACTCAGTATCAAATCCCATTAAATGTGTCAAGTAAAAATATTCACGTCACACGTATAAGGCAGTGACGGAATGGCAACGAGAAGCAGCTTCTAAGCATAAGCTCCCCGTCACTGTGACACCGCCTGTGCTCTTTCTGTAATCCATATACTGTATGCTTCTCACCTGAGACCTCTCTCTGTGGTTCTTCTGCCGGGACTTCAACGCTTTTCTGAATGCCGCAGACATTTTTCCTGACAATTAGTTCCAATAACCAGCAGCAATCTGCAACCAGCATGGAGTTAGCACTTCCGTCGCATCAGTGACGTACACACTACAGTGCAGCGTGCCAATATTGCGCTGCGTTCCACGGCTGGATATCAACTGACTTCCTGTGGAGCAGCGGCCGCTGGGATTTCTTAACGCAGCCAGCAACTGGAGTAGAGAGATGTTGGCTGGGTTGTGTTATGTGCTCGATCATTTGAATGTGCTTTGTGATAAATACTATCACAGTATTATTATTATTATTATTATTATTATTATAGTATTCATTATATGATTAAATTATCTACATATACATTTATGATCAAATATTAAATATTGCTAGTGTACTGAATATTCAAATGAACTATTAATATCAAAATTAATGCTTTAAAAAGTGTTTTTCTGCAATACTTTTCTTTATTTGCCTATTTGTTTACACCAAATCAGCTGGCAAGGGTAGGGACCTTTTCCTAGTGTTTCTTGTTTTTATTGTTCGGTACTTATATATATATATATATTTCAAACCACACATCACTTGTATGTGTTTGCATTTGTGTTGCTGGATGTTTTGGTTTTGATAGTAAAGTATGTTGAACTGCTCATGTACAGTATCTCACAAAATTGAGTAAACCTCTCACATATTTGTTAGTATTTTATTATATCTTTTCATGGGACAACACTACAGATATGACAGGTTGATAAAATGTAAAATAGTCAGAGTGCTGTTTGTATAGCTGTGTAAAGTTGGTGTTTCATCAAATAGCTGAACACACAATCATTAATGTCTAAACCACTGGCAACAAAAGTGGGTACACCCCTAAGTGAAGAATGTTGTTCTGCCCAGTTCGACATTTTCCCTCCCTGGGGTCATGTTACTCGCTAGTGTTACAAGGTCTCAGATGTGAATGGGGAGCAGGTGTGTTAAATTTGGTGTTATCGCTCTCACTCTCTCATACTGGTTACTGGACGTTCTACATGGCACCTCAGGGCAAAATAATTGTTGCTATACGTCAAGGGCATCAAACTCAAATACAAAGTGGGCTGAAATTGAACATTGGAACCAAGTCATGGTCTCAATATGTGGTGGTCACCTCTCTACCTTATATAATTCCCTGGTATCTAATGCCCCCTTCCATCCCCTATACAGGCAACTTTATAGGGGAGTTGACTAAATACAGTTCCCTGTTGTCTAGTGCCCCCCTTCCTCCCTTATACTGTTCCTTGGTGTCTTGTGGTTCTCTCCCCTCCCCAGCATGAATGCTGCTGGTACTGGTGCTGGTACTGGGGAGCTACAGTTCATCGTTGGAACCATGAATACTAACATGTACTGTGACAAACTGAAGCAGAGCATGAATTCCCATTGGAATTTGGGTCACACAGCAGTATTCCAACATGATAACAACTTTAAACACACCTCCAAGACCACCACTGCCCTGCTAAAGAAACTGAGGGTGATGTTGCCAGACTGGTAAAGCATGTCTCCAGATTTAAACCCTATTTAGCATCTGCGGGGCATCCTCAAATGGAAGGTAAAGGAGCAGCTTCGCTATGGAGGAGTAGAAGAGAATTCTGTTGAGTTCTAGTAAACTCCATGCTCAAGAGAGTTAAGGCGGTGCTGAAAGATAATGCTGGACACACAAAATATTGACACTTTGGGCAGAATGTTGACATTTTTCAGTTAGGGGTGTACTTTTTTGTGTTGCAAGTGGTTTAGACATTATAAAAACAAGGAACACCAAGAGCCCCAATAGTGTAATATGTACTGGTAAATGGTTACTAGATAGAGTAAATATTAATACTCACAAACCAGGGTTACCATTAGGCAACCACTGTAAAGGCAGGTGGGGAGATTTTCCTGACCCCACTCAGGAATAAGAAATCGCTCTCTGTAGATGAGAAAAAGGGGGTTCAACCCTCCACCCAGCGTGGACTCAATATTATGCAGGAGAACAGAGGCGCCAAAAGGATAAAAGGAAGCTAAATGAGCTTAAAAACCAAATTCTTGGTAAATAGAGGAGGCAGTGGTGGACTTACCTCCTCCAAGCAGACACACAGCGACTGTAGTAAACACAGTCAATATATTTTATTTATGAACTCCAAATATGCAACGCGTTTCGCAGGTTTGATCCCGCTTCATCAGGCAATAACAACGGAGCAATAGCATATGTGGTCAGTAGAAGAGCCAGGCACATCTTCACCTCTTCAGGTGCCTGGCTCTTCTACTGACCACATATGCTATTGCTCCGTTGTTATTGCCTGATGAAGCGGGATCAAACCTGCGAAACGCGTTGCATATTTGGAGTTCATAAATAAAATATATTGACTGTGTTTACTACAGTCGCTGTGTGTCTGCTTGGAGGAGGTAAGTCCACCACTGCCTCCTCTATTTACCAAGAATTTGGTTTTTAAGCTCATTTAGCTTCCTTTTATCCTTTTGGCGCCTTTAGACATTATGGCTGTGTTTTGACCTTACCTTGATGGGACAGCAAATTTACACAGTTGTATAAACTGTAAACTGACTACTCTGCATTGTATCAAAGGGGTTGATACACCAACCGTTAACATGTATGCAAGTGACAGTTTCAGTTTCTTCAAGTCAGGAGTAAATCGGAACTAAAGTAGGAACCGAGAAAAGTAGTTTATTATGTCAGAAATTGTCATACTTAAAGAGAAACTCCAGTGAAAATAATGTAATAAAAAACTGCTTCATTTTTACAATAATTATGTATAAATGATTTAGTCAGTGTTTGCCCATTGTAAAATCTTTTAAATCTCTGATTTACATTCTGACATTTATTACACGGTGACATTTTTACTGTTGGCAGATGATGTAGCTGCTGCATGCTTTTTTGGCAGTTGGAAACAGCTGTAAATAGCTATTTCCCACAATGCAGCAAGGTTCACAGACAGGAAACTGCCAGGAGTACGTACTCAGTTTCTTGTGGGAGGGGTTTCACCACAATATCAGTCATACAGCACCCCCTGATGGTCTGTTTGAGAAAAGGAATAGATTTCTCATGTAAAAGGGGGTATCAACTACTGATTGAGATAAAGTTCAATTCTTGGTCGGAGTTTCTCTTTAACCCATTCCACTCATATGTCCCGCACAGCGGGACATCGCGAATTTCCCATTCCTGACATATGTCCCGCTATGCGGGACATTTTTTCAGCGGCGGTTTTGCAGCACATCTGGCCCCCAGCAAAGCCCGATCTCTGTCCCCATGTTTAGTGGGCATGTAAGACAACATGCCCACACAAATGGTACCCCCTTCCCTAAACCGGAAGTGCGCGATCAGCGCTGGCAGGAAGTGGCAGAATCAATTCTGCATTTTTGTTGCTGATTGTAGCTGCTTCTCTGCAGGTTTTTTTTTTTTTTGCAGTTTCCTGGCAGATTCCTGGCAGATTACTTCTTCCACAATCCTTGCTGATCCCTTGCAGGTTCTTGCTTGCAGATTTCTTGCAGATTCCTGGCAGATCCCTTGCAGGTTCCAGGTTATTTATTGAAGATTCCTTGCAGATTCCTTACAGAGCGGAGCAATGGCATCCTCTGCAGCAGGTAAAAAAAATGATAGCGGCTGAGGTGGCACAGCGGATTATGGAGGACAGCAGCACAGAATCAGATGTGCAGGATTCTGGTGATGACCATGACTATACTGTCACTGATGATGATGATTATTGCTACAGTGATGACACTGATATTGACAAGGCTGATGAAGGTGGGGAAGCTGCTGAAAGTGGGGAGGGTGATGGTGATCACAGAAAATGGGCAAGCTTCTCTCCTACCAGTGACTGCTTGCTGCATACTTTTCCCTTTACTGCGTGTAATGCAGGGTTACAACTGCCTGCAGCGAATGTTCCAGAAACTATCAGTGGGTTTTTTGAGCTTTTTTTAAACACCGGCCCTATTACAAGAAATTATTAATGAAACAAATGATTATGCAAAAAGGAAGTTAGAAAATAAACCTCCTTCACCCAGATCCATCTACTACTACTATTACTATGCAGGAAATAAAAGCATACTTTGGAGTAATTCTTAGGATGGCACTGCAAGAAAGGGGATCTATCCAGGATTTTTTCTTAACTCGGTGGATCAATTACACCCCCTTTTTTAGAGATATTTTTTCTCACAAGCGATTGTCAGATCCATTGGATGCTACATGTTTCTCCACCCATCAGTGGTCCTGAAGGCCCTCAAACTAGGGGTTGGAAGGTCAGGAACTTGTCTGAGCATATGAAAGATGCAGAAGTCTGTTTGTACCCCATAGGTATGTAGGGATTGATAAAAGAACAATTAGTTTCAAAGGAAGATCAAAGTACAAGATGTACAATCCTCAGAAACCAAGCAAGTGGGGGCTATGAGTGTTTTCTATGGATGATTGTGAGACTGGATACCCCTTTGCGTTTGAACCGTATTATGGATCTGCAACTACGGAAAGCTTGCCAAGGACCGACTTGCCATTTTCAGCTCGCATTGTCCTTCATCTTTGTACAAATCTGAAACAAGCCACTCCTGGACATGGATACCATTTATTTACAGATCGATTTTATACCAGTCACATATTGGCACAAGAGTTACTAAAAGAAAAAATTCACATAACAGGAACGGTCATGCCCAATCGTAAAGGTCTACCAAGTGAAATAAAAAAAAATTGAAACTGAAGAGTTGTGAAGTTCGTGCTTGGAAACTTGACAGTGAAGAGATGGTATTAGCATGGAAGGATAAGTGTATTATACACATGCTTAGCACTTTCTACCCTGCTACTACAACAACACAGCAGAGAAGAATGAAAGGTAGAGTGACTGAAAATGTTGAGAAGCCCACAGCAATCGTAGAATATACTAAACACATGGGAGCGGTTGACCGATTTGATCATTATACTAGTAGTTACTCTTTCAACAGGAAGTCACTGAAGTGGTGGAGGAAGACTTTTATTGGTTGTTGGAGCTGGCAGTAGTGAATAGCTTCATAATTTACAACCAGTTGCATCCACATGAACCAAAGGATCTTATCAGCTACCGCAAGAACCTAATTCTTGAGTTGATTCGCGAACAACGAGCCTCTAGGCCTCAGCGGAGATATGGCCGCCCTTCTTCATTGGACATGGAGGAGCATCTAAATGGTATCCAGCATTTTATTGCTAATATGCCCAATCGAAACACCAAAGATTGCACAGTGTGCAGTGACAGGAAGACACCAGGTGGCAGGCGAAAAACCACCTATTATTGTGAAACTTGCTCACGCAGGCCAGGATTACACGCAGGAAATTGCTTTAAAGTGTACCATACTTTGGCCAACTTATCTGCTACCAGCCAATAGAAGACACCAAACTGTCCAAATAAGGTATGAAATTAAACGTTATAATGTGTTCTTTAAAATAAGATATACCATGTTACTGTGTTATGTTCCATGTAAGAATGGGAGAGTAAAAGGCAGAGTGCATTTCTGTAAAAAAAAAAAAAAAAAACTCAGAGTAAAAACGACTCCCTTTAGGAACAAACTCCGAGTGGAAAGGGTTAAGCACATAAAGTATACTATATTTTTGTATCTTAATTCAGTAAATAATTGAGAATGATTCAACCAGCAAGCACAGACAGCGTCTATGCTACATCAAAATGCACAGTATGCATCTATTTGCATGCAATAATCACTCCACAGCTTGCACAGGAAGCATAGGTCTCACCAGTTAATGCAGGTACAGTACTGATTGTGTGCTCCTCTGTCCACATTTCTGTGGGGCCTGGATAATACTGTAGTGTTGCAGCCATGCACAAGCAAATCACAGATAGGCAACTCCCTCCATAATCAAGCAACAGCTTGTTGGTGCTTTTGAGGTACATGCAGTCCCAGAGTAGTGTGCAGATAGTAAGTAGGCTACAAGTTGCTGCTAGCCTGCCCATTTTTTACTATAGCCAGATACAGAAAACTGCAGGGGCAAAAAAAAAGTTTACTATAACAGAAGTTCTATTATATCCGAGTTTACTATAGCGGGCATTACTTCCATATACTTATAATGTTGCTTGGTTGGGACCTGGACATTTAGTGTACTATATCAGAGTTTACTATAATGAAATTATACTGTATAGTGTAACCTTCACTGATAAGGAATAACAGCCCACAAAAACTCTGAAAGAAAACGGCTTTTGTGAGCAGAGGATAGATAAAAAAAAGGTCAATAGTTCATATATTTTAGCTTCTGGGATACTGAAAGTATGTGTCAGCATATGAGACAATGCAACATTAAACATTATTTTATTAGCTGATACACAGAAAATAAAACTGCAGGGTTCTAAGAAAGTAATTTTTAGGAGTAGGAGGATAGATACAGTTGTTTATCTCATCAGTTTATTTTCACCTTGGGTTTCCTTTAAGTCATTAGATAAGCACTTTGCATCAGCTGGAAGCATAAAAAATAATAAAAACTGAATGCTTTATAACTTTAACTCTTCTGCATGTATCTTCCTCTCATATCCTCAGTTTCTTCATGTTCGTTTGACTAACGTGACTAAATAATTATTCTAATTTGCTTGCTGGGTTGTTGCCTGGTCTTATGAGTCTCAATTTCTGCTGCAACATTCAGATGCCAGGGTCAGAATCTGGTAGCATGGATCCTTCCTACCTTGTGTCAGTTCAGGCTGGAGGTATAATGGTGTGGGAGATATTCTCTTTGCACGCTTTGGGCCACTTCGTACCAATTGAGCATCATTTAAATTCCACAGCCTACCTGAGTATTGTAGCTGACCATAGCTCACCCCTTTATGATCATAGTATACCCATCTTCTGATGGCAACCTCCAGCAGCTATGATGCACCATGTCACAAAGCTCACATCATCTCAAACTGGTTTCTTGAACATGGTAACGAGTTCACTGTACTCCGATGGCCTCCACAGTCACAAGATATTAAAGGGGCACTACAGCGAAAAACTGTAAAATTTAAAATATGTGCAAACATATACAAATAAGAAGTACATTTTTTCCAGAGTAAAATGAGCCATACATAACTTTTCTCCTATGTTGCTGTCACTTACAGTAGGTAGTAGAAATCTGACAGAAGTGACAGGTTTTGGACTAGGCCATCTCTTTATAGGGGATTCTCAGGGATATGTTTGTTTTCAATAGCACTTAGTGAATGGCAGTTGCTCTGTCCAACTGCCAAAAAAACTGTGTAGGGAGCAGGAAAGCTGGCCATCATCATTGTTTAAATCCTTTTTAGGGAATATCTTTATAAAGAATAAAAGCCTTGCTGAGAATCCCCTATGAAGAGATGGGCTAGTCCAAAACCTGTCGCTTCTGTCAGATTTCTACTACCTACTGTAAGTGACAGCTGTTATAATTTAAGTAGGCCTCAGTTATTTGGCCTGAGTTTTATGTAAAAGGCTTGTCCGCAGAGTATGCCTTTAAAATAAATAGAGTTTCTTGGGATGCAGGCAGAAGCATCTCAGTGTCTGCGTGAAGCAGATGATACACGCAGATACTGAGAACATGTTCCTGAAAGAAGGCAACAGGCCTACACTGACCTCAATATGTTCACCACAAGAACAATCAACATAGGCCATGTTTACCAAAATACCAAATTCCAGTAAGTAAGGGAAAAGTGACATTGAATATTAATCGAGTAGGTGGGTATTATGACACCACGAGGGGGCTAATCCAATAGTCGGGTCTAGGGGACGGTGAAGATGATGTCACATTTAACTCTTTCCTAGTCGGTATTAAAGACCCGGGACGGGCGAACAGGGGGCATTCTGATTTCTGCTCTGCTTACTACATTCCTGCTATGCTGACTGGGACCTCTAAGTATTTTCCTTTCTCTATGTAATCTGATATAATGTATGCTGTACATAGGTAGTCGAGATGTAACTTAGAATAGATCTAAGAGGACCTGATTACAGTCACTAGGAAGGTAATCAAGAAGCTGTAACGCAACATGAAGATTGGCGTGGCTAGGATATGATGAACTGTATCTATCTGTATATCTGTTTCCTGAATAAATAACGTGAATATTGAAGAAGCCTGAGAAAAGTCTATCTCCTGCTTGCTGTGATGAGTCATGTTTGCAACTCTTGATGATGAGTTTGCTGGTGCCGGAAAAAGGTGAATTATAACAGTTATTAACAACAGCAACATAGGAGAAAATTAATTTATGGCTCATTTTACTCTGGAAAAAAATGTATTTCTTATTTGTATATGTTTGCACGTATTTTCAATTTTACAGTTTTTCGCTGTAGGGCCCCTTTAATCCAATACAGCACTTTGGGATATGTTGGAATGGGAGAGAGATTTGCATCCTGGATGTGCAGTCAACAAATCAGCTGCAACTGTGTAAAGCTATCATGTCAAAATGGACCAAAATCTCTAAAGAATGTTTCCAAAACATTATTTAATGTATGCCACTAAGAATTAAGATAATTTGGAAGGCTAACAGGGATCCAACCTGGTACTTGCAAGTACAAATACCAGCTACTTCTGGCTACCTATACTGGGGGGCCATGTTATACTGAGAGCCCATCTCACTATCAACTACCAGGTGGTGCCTAGTGCTGCAGGCCCCTGTGTCTACCCATACTGGAGTTTACCTTGTACTGGGGACCCGTCCGGTTACCCATACCAGGGAGGCTACTTAACTGGTTGCAGACCGCTCCACTTCAATTGGCGTGAATGCGGTGGCAGCCCCAGGAACACTCAGTGCCAATTGGCATCAAGTCCTGGAGCGAGATTTTGCTCCGCTCCGTCATCAGTGTCCCAGTGGCGATCACCGCTAGAAGACTACGAGCGGCTATCACCACTAGGAGATCTAGGGCAGCGCTGTACTGGGGACTGCCTTTTCACTCGGCTGTCCCCTACAGAGTATCAGGAGTGATCGGCTGTCATAGTCTGATGCCTATGACAGCTGATCGCGGTGATTGCTTGGCGGGGGGGGGGGGGGGGGGGGAAGAGGGCTTGTAATTTTAAAAACAAAATGTAAATGTATTTAATAAAAAAAAGACAAATAAATAAAAAACACTTAATAATCATCCTGGGAGCGATCAGACCCCACTAGAGTTGGGCAGAACGGTTCGCCGGCGAACGTGGTTCGCGCGAACGTAGGTGGTTCGCGTGCGGGTACCGCACGCGAACCTTTTGCGGAAGAAGTTCGGTTCGCCCCATAATGCACTGAGGGTCAACTTTGACCCTCTACATCACAGTCAGCAGGCCCAGTGTAGCCAATTAGGCTACACTAGCCCCTGGAGCCCCACCCCCCCTTATATAAGGCAGGCAGCGGCGGCCATTACGGCCACTCGTGTGCCTGCATTAGTGAGAGTAGGGCGAGCTGCTGCAGTCTCTCATATAGGGAAAGATTAGTTAGGCTTAACTTCTTCCTGGCTGCATACCTGTTCTATTCAGTGAGCCCTCAGCCCACTGCATACCTGTTCAGTGATCCTGCCACTGCATACCTGTTCAGTGATCCTGCCACTGCATACCTGTTCTGTTCAGTGAGCCCTCAGCCCACTGCATACCTGTACTGTGATCCTGCCACTCCATACCTGTTCAGTGATCCTGCCACTGCATACCTGTTCTGTTCAGTGAGCCCTCAGCCCACTGCATACCTGTACTGTGATCCTGCCACTGCATACCTGTTCAGTGATCCTGCCACTGCATACCTGTTCAGTGATCCTGCCACTGCATACCTGTTCTGTTCAGTGAGCCCTCAGCCCACTGCATACCTGTACTGTGATCCTGCCACTCCATACCTGTTCAGTGATCCTGCCACTGCATACCTGTTCTGTTCAGTGAGCCCTCAGCCCACTGCATACCTGTACTGTGATCCTGCCACTCCATACCTGTTCAGTGATCCTGCCACTGCATACCTGTTCAGTGATCCTGCCACTGCATACCTGTTCTGTGAACCCGCCACTGTATACCTGTTCTGTTCAGTGGACCCGCCACTGCATACCTGTTCTGTGAACCCGCCACTGTATACCTGTTCTGTTCAGTGGACCCGCCACTGTATACCTGTTCTGTGAACCCGCCACTGTATACCTGTTCTGTTCAGTGGACCCGCCACTGTATACCTGTTCTGTTCAGTGGACCCGCCACTGTATACCTGTTCTGTTCAGTGGACCCGCCACTGTATACCTGTTCTGTTCAGTGGACCCGCCACTGTATACCTGTTCAGTGAACCCGCCACTGCATACCTGTTGTGTTCAGTGAACCTGCCACTGCATACCTGTTGTGTTCAGTGAACCTGCCACTGCATACCTGTTCTGTGAACCCGCCACTGTATACCTGTTCTGTTCAGTGGACCCGCCACTGTATACCTGTTTAGTGAACACGCCACTGCATACCTATTGTGTTCAGTGATCCTGCCACTGCATACCTGTTCTGTGAACCCGCCACTGTATACCTGTTCTGTTCAGTGGACCCGCCACTGTATACCTGTTCTGTGAACCCGCCACTGTATACCTGTTCTGTTCAGTGGACCCGCCACTGTATACCTGTTCTGTGAACCCGCCACTGTATACCTGTTCTGTTCAGTGGACCCGCCACTGTATACCTGTTCTGTTCAGTGGACCCGCCACTGTATACCTGTTCTGTTCAGTGGACCCGCCACTGTATACCTGTTCTGTTCAGTGGACCCGCCACTGTATACCTGTTTAGTGAACACGCCACTGCATACCTATTGTGTTCAGTGATCCTGCCACTGCATACCTGTTCTGTGAACCCGCCACTGTATACCTGTTCTGTTCAGTGGACCCGCCACTGTATACCTGTTCTGTGAACCCGCCACTGTATACCTGTTCTGTTCAGTGGACCCGCCACTGTATACCTGTTCTGTGAACCCGCCACTGTATACCTGTTCTGTTCAGTGGACCCGCCACTGTATACCTGTTCTGTTCAGTGGACCCGCCACTGTATACCTGTTCTGTTCAGTGGACCCGCCACTGTATACCTGTTCTGTTCAGTGGACCCGCCACTGTATACCTGTTTAGTGAACACGCCACTGCATACCTATTGTGTTCAGTGATCCTGCCACTGCATACCTGTTCTGTGAACCCGCCACTGTATACCTGTTCTGTTCAGTGGACCCGCCACTGTATACCTGTTCTGTGAACCCGCCACTGTATACCTGTTCTGTTCAGTGGACCCGCCACTGTACACCTGTTCTGTTCAGTGGACCCGCCACTGTATACCTGTTCTGTTCAGTGGACCCGCCACTGTATACCTGTTCTGTTCAGTGGACCCACCACTGTATACCTGTTTAGTGAACACGCCACTGCATACCTATTGTGTTCAGTGATCCTGCCACTGCATACCTGTTCTGTGAACCCGCCACTGTATACCTGTTCTGTTCAGTGAACCCACCGCATCAGTGCGCATACCTGTGCAGTTAAGTGAACCCACCTACCTACGTGAGTGCACGCAGTGTGATATACCACTCCGTGCATACCCAATATGGACAAAACAGGTAGAGGAAGAGGAAGAGGTAGTGGCAGAGGCAGAGGAAGGCCACCCGGCAGGTCTGCGCGAGGTCGTGTAAATGTAATTTCGTGTGGACCTGGCCCACAGTACAGTGCTCGGAAGAAGGCACGTCCCATCACCTCCCAAGATTGTCAGGACGTGGTTGAGTATTTAGCGACACAGAACACCTCATCTTGCTCAGCCACCAGCGCTACTACTAGCACCACTTCCGCTGCATTTGACACTTCGCAAGAATTATTTAGTGTTGAAATCACTGATGCACAGCCATTGTTGTTACAGCCAGATGAATTTTCACCAGCTAATATGTCTGAGTTACGCGGCAACACTATGGATGTAACGTGTCAGGAGGATGAAGGACCTACTGATGGTGCAAGTTTGGATTTGTCTGAGGCAAGCGAAGCTGGGCAGGATGACTACGATGATGACGGTAATAGGGATCCTCTGTATGTTCCCAATAGAGGAGATGAAGAGGGGGACAGTTCAGAGGGGGAGTCAGAGAGTAGTAGGAGGAGAGAAGTTGCTGAAAGAAGCTGGGGCAGCTCTTCGTCAGAAACAGCTGGTGGCAGAGTCCGGCACCATGTATCGCCACCTATGTACAGCCAGCCAACTTGCCCTTCAGCATCAGCTGCTGAGGTCCCCATAGTGCCCACATCCCAGGGTGGCTCAGCGGTGTGGAAATTTTTTAATGTGTGTGCCTCAGATCGGACCAAAGCCATCTGTTCGCTCTGCCAACAAAAATTGAGCCGTGGAAAGGCCAACACTCACGTAGGGACAAGTGCCTTACGAAGGCACCTGGAGAAAAGGCACAAACAGCAATGGGATGGCCACCTGAGCAAAAGCAGCAGCAGCACACAAAAGAAAAGTCACCCTCCTTCTCCTCTTCCTCCTTCAGGTGCATCATCTGCTTCTGCCGCTTTCTCCCTTGCACCTTCACAGGCACCCTCCTCCACTCCGCCTCTGCCCTTGAGCGGTTCCTGCTCCTCTGCTCACAGCAGCAGTCAGGTGTCCGTGAAGGAAATGTTTGAGCGGAAGAAGCCACTTTTGGCCAGTCACCCCCTTGCCCGGCGTCTGACAGCTGGCGTGGCGGAACTGTTAGCTCGCCAGCTGTTACCATACCGGCTGGTGGACTCTGAGGCCTTCCGTAAATTTGTGGCCATCGGAACACCGCAGTGGAAGATGCCAGGCCGCACTTATTTTTCGAGAAAGGCCATACCCCAACTGCACCGTGAAGTTGAGAGGCAAGTGGTGTCATCTCTTGCGAAGAGCGTTGGGTCAAGGGTACACCTGACCACGGATGGCTGGTCTGCCAAGCACGGGCAGGGCCGCTACATTACCTACACAGCCCATTGGGTGAACCTGGTGGTGAACGATGGCAAGCAGAAAGCGGCGGACCAAATTGTGACACCTCCACGGCTTGCAGGCAGGCCTCCTGCCACCTCCTCTCCTCCTGCTACATGCTCTTCGCTGTCCTCCTCCTCCTCCTTGGCTGAGTGGCAGTTCTCCTCTCCAGCTACACAGCCCCAGCTCCGCAGGGCCTATGCTGCATGCCAGGTACGACGGTGTCACGCCATCTTAGACATGGCTTGTCTCAAAGCGGAGAGTCACACTGGAGCAGCTCTCCTGGCTGCTCTTAAGAAACAGGTGGATGAGTGGCTGACCCCGCACCACCTGGAGATAGGCAACGTGGTGTGCGACAACGGCAGCAATCTGCTTGCCGCTTTGCATATGGGGAAGCTGACACACATACCCTGCATGGCACATGTCATGAATCTAGTGGTTCAAAGATTTGTGGCAAAGTACCCTGGCTTAGCGGATGTCCTGAAGCAGGCCAGGAAGTTCTGTGGGCATTTGAGGCGCTCTTACACAGCCATGGCACGATTTGCAGAAATTCAGCGTAAAAACAACATGCCGGTGAGACGCCTCATTTGCGATAGCCCCACTCGCTGGAACTCGACCCTGCTCATGTTCTCCCGCCTGCTAGAACAGAAGAAAGCCGTCACCCAGTACCTCTACAACTGGAGTAGAACGAAACAGTCTGGGAAGATGGGGATGTTCTGGCCCGACAACTGGACACTGATGAAAAATGCATGCAGGCTCATGCGGCCGTTTGAGGAGGTGACCAACCTGGTGAGCCGCAGTGAGGGCACCATCAGCGACTTAATTCCCTACGCGTACTTCTTGGAGCGTGCTGTGCGTAGAGTGGCGGATGAAGCTGCGAATGAGCGTGACCAGGAACCGTTACGGCAGGAACAGGCATGGGACCAATTTTCATCAGACCCAGCTGTTTCCTCAACACCTGCGGCAGCACAGAGGGGGGAGGAGGAGGAAGAAGAGAGGTCGTGTGCAGAAGACGAGTCAGACTCAGAGGATGATGAGCAAGGTGTTTCTTTGGGGGAGGAGGAGGAGGAGGGGACAGCGGCAGGAGAACAACCGCAGCAGGCGTCGCAGGGGGCTTGTGCTGCTCAACCTTCCCGTGGTATTGTTCGCGGCTGGGGGGAGGAGGTTGACTTACCTGACGTCACTGAGGAAGAGCAAGAGGAGATGGAGGGTACTGGATCCGACTTTGTGCAGATGTCGTCTTTTATGCTGTCCTGCCTGTTGAGGGACCCCCGTATAAAAAACCTCAAGGGGAATGAGCTGTACTGGGTGGCCACACTACTAGACCCTCGGTACAGGCACAAAGTGGCGGACCTGTTACCAACTCACCGGAAGGTGGAAAGGATGCAGCACATGCAGAACCAGCTGTCAACTATGCTTTACAATGCCTTTAAGGGTGATGTGACAGCACAACGCCAGCAAGGTACCACTGCCACTAATCCTCCTCCCGTGTCCACGCAGTCAAAGACAGGACGCTCCAGCGATCTCATGGTGATGTCGGACATGCGGACGTTCTTTAGTCCAACGCCTCGCCGTAGCCCTTCCGGATCCACCCTCCACCAACGCCTCGACCGGCAGGTAGCCGACTACCTGGCCTTAAGTGTGGATGTAGACACTGCTGTGAACAGCGATGAGGAACCCTTGAACTACTGGGTGCGCAGGCTTGACCTGTGGCCAGAGCTGTCCCAATTTGCCATCCAACTTCTCTCCTGCCCTGCCGCAAGCGTCCTCTCAGAAAGGACCTTCAGCGCAGCTGGAGGCATTGTCACAGAGAAGAGAAGTCGCCTAAGTCACAAAAGTGTTAAGTACCTCACCTTTATCAAAATGAATGAGGCATGGATCCCGGAGGGCTGCTGCCCGCCCCAAGACTAAGTCAGTCCCCGCACACACAGCATCTCTGCCTGCACGCCGTGTGACTGGCTGCCTGGCCTGCCCCAAAAAGACTAAGTCGCTCCCAGTCCCTCCACACAGCATGTCTGCCTGCAGGCCGCTTCACTACCTTCTCCGCCACCACCAACAGGGTCCGGGACTCCAGGCGGATTGCTGAATTTTTTAGGCCGCTGCTAGCAGCGGCCGCTGTAATAATTTTTATGGTGCGTGTACATGACTGCCTAATTTTTCTGGCTGCACTGAGGGCAGCTGCAACAACAAAAGAAAAGGCATGTACATGCGCCCATTCCCCTTCGTGATCATTACCTTGCCGTGGTGAAGGGGCTTGCGTATCACAATGAAGCAATGACCGGCGCCTAGATGAGTGTCTCGGGGGGCACACAAAAGATAATAAGGTCGTTGCTTCATTGTGGTCAGACCAAATTTGATCAGCTGGACAGTCACTGTTCTGTCATTCAGCTACATCAGCCATGCCGACCATATGGGCTGTAAAGCCACCAAAACCTGCACTCTCGCCATGGTGCGCACCAGTCCAGCACGGCCGTCACTAGTACAAACAGCTGTTTGCGGTGCGTTACACGGTGAGTTTGGTGTGTCAGTGTGAAGCAGTACCTTAATTACACTACCTGATTGATGTATACACATGCAAGATGTTTTAAAGCACTTTAGGCCTGTCATTTAGCATTCAATGTGATTTCTGCCCTTAAAACGCTGCTTTGCGTCAAATCCAGATTTTTCCCGGGGACTTTTGGCGTGTATCCCACTCCGCCATGCCCCCCTCCAGGTGTTAGACCCCTTGAAACATCCTTTCCATCACTTTTGTGGCCAGCATAATTTTTTTTTTTTTTCAAAGTTCGCATCCCCATTGAAGTCTATTGCGGTTCGCGAACTTTAACGCGAACCGAACGTTCCGCGAAAGTTCGCGAACCCGGTTCGCGAACCTAAAATCGGAGGTTCGGCCCAACTCTAGACCCCACCAACAGAAAGCTGTGTTGGTGGGCAGAAAAGGGGGGGGGATCACTTGTGTGCTGAGTTGTACAGCCCTGAGTTGTACAGCTGCAGTGGGTTAAATTGTAAAAAATAGCCTGGTCACTAGGGGGGTGTAAGTCTACAGTCCTCAATTGGTTAATATGGGGGGTTCCTCTGGCTACCTTAACTGGGGGGCTACCTAATACTTTAGGGCACCTCTGTGGAAGGGGGGGGGGTGCACTTCGGGCAACCAAACACAAAGGCTGCCTAAAACTGGTGTTTATAGGGGGGATTATGAAACAAGGTACGTTATAATTTGGGGAGGGGGTGACAACCAAAATGTTACTACGCCCTTGCACCCTATTTTATTATATTAAGCTGTGTTGTGTCATTCAAACAAAATACCTGCTCAGGCATGTTGTGTTATCTGTAATTCTTGTCATCTAAACTCACATAAAGTGTTTTTTTCTTCCCCCCTTAGAAATAATTGCCATGGCAACATCCCGATTGTTAAAGATGCCCCGTGTTTGATGTGCTGAACTCTCAGAGGATATATCTTTTAGTTGCCATGTGACTGAAAAGGTATTCAATTCAATGGCCAAGCTCAAATAAAGGAAAAGGTGGTAATCACGCTTTTTATTAGGTTAGTGATACACAAATGCATGTTATTTTGTGAAAAAAAGGTATAAAAACATAAATGTAGCTAAAAAGTTAATTGGCGAAATGATCAGAACAGTTTAGCTGCAAAGCTTGTGTGCATTCATGATAACGCATTGTAAATAAATGAACTAAAGCGGCGTAAATGTCTGGAAATTGCTCAGTCATTTATCTTTATATCTTGTGCCCCCAGAATACAGTGTATGCTTTGTAAACAGATTAATCTTGGGATCATATTAAATGATTATTAAAAAAAATTCTTATTTCAGACGAGACACATTTGTATTTGTTTCTAAGAAACAGACACACACACAAGCAGTCACATAGACATTGCAATTGTTCCCACTCCTAGCTGAAAGCTTGCACAACCTAGTAACAGAGCTGCCTTCTATTCACATTGCAGACAGCTCATGCTTGGCCAGTTCCACTGCAAGGAATGTAGGGGGAGTCCATCAGCAATTCTTTAACCATTTCCTTTGTATCCTTTTATAATACAATTTTGCACAGGAAATCCGTCAAGTATATTACATCCATGCACAAAAGGTTGCTGTATTAGTGAGCAGAATGTGAAGTGCGTGAAAAGTTACAGCTGCACCTGCTGAAGCCTCCCCTCGGGAGACAGTGGTAGGGGATTGACATTTCTTTTGTGAATGCATTATGCTGGATGCAGAGATGGGCACTAGTTAGCCAGTGATATTCATTGTAGAGGAATCAGCAGAGGATTGGGAGAGCTATAGCCTGCATGCATCCTACGCTCCATTCCAGAGGCAGTGTGGTCCTCACTGACATCCCTCATGCTTAGGACTTCTGCATCATCCTAGCCTCTCACCTCTCAGGCAAGATGGTCATTACAAGAGGGGTGTATTTCAGATTTTAGGGGATTCAGAATGATGTAATCAGTGTACTGGCGAAAGATCCTCATTGATTATGCCAATTGTCTCCTATAGAACACCACAGCTGAATAGACAAAGGAGGACCCTCTATTGTAGCATATATGCAGGACATATGCAAACCTGCAGACCCACACCCCCTGTGCTGGACGCTATGAGCACCATCTGCATCATGCAACATTAAGCTTGAGATCTACAAATAAACTGTCATATCTGCATGTTTGACCATCTCATTGGCAGCTGATCATCCTAAAGGTATGTATTCTATATATTAACTTCCTGTCTTACTACATTTATATGTTGGGTCTAAATGAATGGATTGCTTTCATTGTTTTAAAGCAGATCTTTCATGAAAATACTGTTTATCATATCTGCAAATATACCTAAGAATGTATCGATCAAGGTCTATCAATAAACATTAGAAAAAGGCCAACAGCTTGTTTGTTGAAGCTTGTTATCAAAAGGCAAATTAAATAACGGCATAGCCAATCTAGAGACAGAAATTGCACATTTCACACTGGGCCCACTCATGGCTTTACAATCTGTCAGGAGCTGGTTTAGAAACAGTGAGATGCTTTAAAGTGCACCTGTCATGTCACCACTCATGCTAAGCTGAGAGATTGTACTTGTGATTTAGCATTTCTTCTGACTTGACTTGGCTCTTCTTGCCTTTGGCTTACTGTAGTATGTTGGTATAGTAGTCTCTGTCAGTGCCTGCCTACACACACACACACACACACACACACACACACACACACACACACACACACACACCTACACACTCTCTCTCTCTCTCTCTCTCTCTCTCTCTCTCTCTCTCTCTCTCTCTCTCTCTCTCTCTCTCTCTCTCTCTCTCTCTCTCTCTCTCTCTCTCTCTCTCTCTCTCTCTCTCTCTCTCTCTCTCTCTCTCTCTCTCTCTCTCTCTCTCTCTCCTGACTAATGAATGCTGTATGTATGGGTACCTACATGTTTATTCATCAAATAAAAATATTAAATATTTAAGCTTGAACTTACTATTTAATAATTGGGAGGCTCTTTATATGATACTCAAACAAATCAGAACTTAAGTTTTTTTAGGATGTGATGGGCACATACATACAGTAAATTACAACAAAATTGCATCACCAGCATTTAGCCAAAGCCGCACACTGAGGCCTCTTTTCCATGGGCGGCTAAAGTGCTGATGGCCATAAGCACCTTTCGGCTGCAATTACACACAGCCTTTGGTAACATCACGTGTCACGTTTGACCTTTGGTATGCACTATACGCTGAAATTAACACAACAAGTGTTGATTCAGGTAATACCTTTACTGACTAACAGCACATAGTTTTTGGGAGGATTTTGTGTGTGATGCAAAAGCTACATTTTAACTGATGTATTGGGAATGAGCCCTGAGGCAACAGGGACTTCCATTGTATTCTAAGCTAGGGATCAGGAGTGTGACTACAAAGCATGGGGCCCTTCTGTGAACATTTCATGGGGCCTTCCCACCCACATAAATCTCTCCCTTAGTAAGAAGCGCCGCCAGTTCAGAAATCTTTCATCTTCACCCATGCCCTAATACATATGGCTAGTATTAACAAAAATCACCCCAACCTCTCCACTTAGTGTATATCTCCATTATACATTATAAATCCCCTGCGGACAACGTGGACTTGATTGACAGCGGCGCTTGCGCAGGCACACTAGAGGACGTCCTTGCGAGGTCGGCCTCTGCACTGGCGGGGACCCCGGGCTGGCGGGTGTGAGCGGAGATGCTGAGAGGGACATGTCAGCTGCAAGGGGCTGGAGAAAGCCCCAGGTAAGTATATCATGGGGCAGCATATTTTGGCTGACAATTACTTTAAGGGGGCATGACTCTGCCTCTCCCCCTATCTGAACACCAGAATGATGCAGCGGAGCACAAACATCTACTCCAGTGCCGCACAAACACCTACTTCAGTGCCGGTTCCTCTTCTCCTCTTCACTGCAGCCAGTCAGCATGCAGCACCATCCCCCTGTAGGCTCTTGATGTATGTCACATGACATTGGGAGCCTACAGTGGTACGTTGCATACTCACTGTCTGCAGTTAAAGGAAGGATAGTACCTGGTATTTTTGCTCTCCTGTGCCACTTTTGTATTCAAATCGTAGGAGAGAGAAAAACAGGCCCCCTTAGCTCTCTTCAATAGGGACTTAATCGCTAGAGTACAGATTAAAGGCAGGGGCGTAACAATAGCCTCTGCAAGGGATGCAAGTGCAGGTGGGCCGTGGTGGCAAAGCGTGGTGGAGGGCCTGCCCAAGGCAGTTTTTAGCAGGAGGGGGGGTGCAGCACAGGAGTAGTGTTGGGCGAATACCTGGATGTTCGGGTTCGCGAACGTTCGCCGAACATGGCCGCGATGTTCGGGTGTTCGCGCCGAACTCCGAACATAATGGAAGTCAATGGGGACCCGAACTTTCGTGCTTTGTAAAGCCTCCTTACATGCTACATACCCCAAATTTACAGGGTATGTGCACCTTGGTAGTGGGTACAAGAGGAAAAAATTTTTTAGCAAAAAGAGCTTATAGTTTTTGAGAAAATCGATTTAAAAGTTTCAAAGAGAAAACTGTCTTTTAAATGCGGGAAATGTCTGTTTTCTTTGCACAGGTAGCATGCATTTTGCCGCCATGCAGTCATAAATGTAATAAAGATAAGAGGTTCCATAAACAGGGACCGGCAACGCTAACCCAGCAGCAGCACACGTGATGGAACAGGAGGAGGCGCAGGAGGAGAAGGCCACGCTTTGAGACACAACAACCCAGGCCTTGCATGAAGACAAGAAGCGTGCGGATAGCATGCTTTTTGCCGCCATGCAGTCATAAATGTAATAAAGATAAGAGGTTCAATAAACAGGGACCGGAAACGCTAACCCAGCAGCAGCACACGTGATGGAACAGGAGGAGGCGCAGGAGGAGAAGGCCACGATTTGAGACACAACAACCCAGGCCTTGCATGAGGACAAGACGCGATGCGGATAGCATGCATTTTGCCGCCATGCAGTCATAAATGTAATAAAGATAAGAGGTTCCATAAACAGGGACCGGCAACGCTAACCCAGCAGCAGCACACATGATGGAACAGGAGGAGGCGCAGGAGGAGAAGGCCACGCTTTGAGACACAACAACCCAGGCCTTGCATGAGGACAAGAAGCGTGCGGATAGCATGCTTTTTGCCGCCATGCAGTCATAAATGTAATAAAGATAAGAGGTTCAATAAACAGGGACCGGAAACGCTAACCCAGCAGCAGCACACGTGATGGAACAGGAGGAGGCGCAGGAGGAGAAGGCCACGATTTGAGACACAACAACCCAGGCCTTGCATGAGGACAAGACGCGATGCGGATAGCATGCATTTTGCCGCCATGCAGTCATAAATGTAATAAAGATAAGAGGTTCCATAAACAGGGACCGGCAACGCTAACCCAGCAGCAGCACACATGATGGAACAGGAGGAGGCGCAGGAGGAGAAGGCCATGCTTTGAGACACAACAACCCAGGCCTTGCATGAGGACAAGACGCGTGCGGATAGCATGCTTTTTGCCGCCATGCAGTCATAAATGTAATAAAGATAAGAGGTTCAATAAACAGGGACCGGCAACGCTAACCCAGCAGCAGCACACGTGATGGAACAGGAGGAGGCGCAGGAGGAGAAGGCCACGCTTTCAGACACAACAACCCAGGCCTTGCATGAGGACAAGACGCGTGCGGATAGCATGCTTTTTGCCGCCATGCAGTCATAAATGTAATAAAGATAAGAGGTTCAATAAACAGGGACCGGAAACGCTAACCCATCACAGATGGTCATTGTTCATGTTACTTGGTTCGGGTCCAGTAGTGTTGCATAGTCGTTTCCAATCCAGGATTGATTCATTTTAATTTGAGTCAGACGGTCTGCATTTTCTGTGGAGAGGCGGATACGCCGATCTGTGACGATGCCTCCGGCAGCACTGAAACAGCGTTCCGACATAACGCTGGCTGCCGGGCAAGCCAGCACCTCTATTGCGTACATTGCCAGTTCGTGCCAGGTGTCTAGCTTCGATACCCAATAGTTGAAGGGTGCAGATGGATTGTTCAACACAGCTACGCCATCTGACATGTAGTCCTTGACCATCTTCTCCAGGCGATCGGTGTTGGAGGTGGATCTGCACGCTTGCTGTTCTGTGGGCTGCTGCATGGGTGTCAGAACATTTTCCCACTCCAAGCACACTGCCGATACCATTCCCTTTTGGGCACTAGCTGCGGCTTGTGTTGTTTGCTGCCCTCCTGGTCGTCCTGTGTTTGCGGAAGTCAGTCTGTCGGCGTACAACTGGCTAGAGGAGGGGGAGGATGTCAATCTCCTCTCTAAAGTCTCCACAAGGGCCTGCTGGTATTCTTCCATTTTGACCTGTCTGACTCTTTCTTCAAGCAGTTTTGGAACATTGTGTTTGTACCGTGGATCCAGAAGGGTATAAACCCAGTAATTGGTGTTGTCCAGAATGCGCACAATGCGTGGGTCGCGTTCAATGCAGTCTAGCATGAATTGAGCCATGTGTGCCAGAGTCCTGCCAGAATCCTCATCATCCTCTTGTGAGCGTTGTGATAGTTGTTGTGATGCATCATAGTCGTCACCTTCTTCCTGGTCTGCTTCTGCTGACCATTCGCGCTGAATTGTGGAAGTCCAACGTGCACCGCTCTGGCCCTCGTCAGTGGTGGCATGAAATTCCTGCTCCAACTCCAGCTGTTCCTCCTCCTCTTCTTCGTCATTGCTGCTGGGGCCAGCGTTTCCTGAGGCGGATGGCCTGATGTTGGTACCATCACGCTAATCGTTTTCTCCTTCAGATTCCCCCAGTTCCATCATGACAGCTGTTTCCTTGATTTTCAACATTAACTTCTTCAGTAAACACAGCAGTGGTATGGTAATGCTGACTGAAGAGTTGTCACTGCTCACAAGCAACGTGGATTGCTCAAAATTTTGGAGGACTTGGCAGAGGTCCAACATGTTGGCCCAATCGGATCCACAGAAGCTTGGCAGCTGTCCGGATGCGCCTCGGTACTGCGCCGTCATGTACTGGACCACTGCACTCTTCTGCTCGCAAAAGCGGGCTAGCATGTGCAGCGTAGAATTCCAGCGTGTAGGGACATCACACAGCAAGCGATGGTGGGGGAGATTGAAGCGCTCCTGCATCTTGGCGAGTGCCCCCGAAGCAGTACTGGAATTTCTGCAATGTTTGGCCACTCGTCGCACCTTCAACAGAAGATCGGCCACGCCTGGGTATGTCCTCAGGAACCGCTGAACTACTAGGTTCATCACGTGCGCCAGGCAAGGGATGTGTGTCAGCTTAGCCAACCTTAAAGCGCGAATGAGATTACTCCCATTATCACACACAACCATGCCCGGTTTCAGGTCCAGCGGGGCCAGCCACAAATCCGTCTGTTCCTTTATTCCCCTCCAAATTTCCTCCCCTGTGTGCTGCTTATCCCCAAGGCAGATCAGCTTCAGCAACGCTTGCTGACGCATGCCAACAGCTGTGCTGCACTGCTTCCACGATCCTACTGCTGCTGGGTTAGCGTTTCCGCATGAGGTACAGCTTTGAGATGCGTTGGAGGAGAAGGAGTCAGAGAGGTAGGTGCTGCTGTTGTTATCCAGTGGGAGGGACGGCGGTGCAGCTGTTTGCGGCGTGGGCAACACCCGCGCCGTAGCAGGTGAGGAATCGCTGCCAGGCTCCACAAGGTTCACTCAGTGCGCGGTAAGGGAGATGTATCGACCCTGGCCGAACGCACTCGTCCAGGTGTCAGTGGTGAGGTGAACCTTGCAGGCAACAGCATTCTTCAAGCTTCGGGTTATTTTGCTGACCACGTGCTCATGCAACTCAGGCACTGCAGAGCGCGCAAAGTGGTAGCGGCTGGGAACCACGTAACGTGGGATGGCCACTGACATCATGCCCTTGAAGCTGTTTGTCTCCACCACTCGATATGGCAGCATTTCGCAGGCCAGAAGCTTGGCT